>NW_004797413.1:356230-378730 GCF_000002075.1 Aplysia californica
CACGAGAGAGAGAGAGAGAGAGAGAGAGAGAGAGAGAGAGAGAGAGAGAGAGAGAGAGAGATTTGGGGAACAGGAAGTTGGCGTTAATAGTTATGTCGTGTCCAACGAACCCGTTTTTTTCCTCCCTTCCCCATCACGTGTCCAACACCTTCAAAGTGTTCAAAGTAACACACTAGAAGTTGGCAGTCTGATGTGAACTGTGAGACATAATTGCCAATGTACGCTCGTTCGATTCCGGTTCGATTCTGCATGATGTACAGAATTGCTGCGACTGGTCAGACCTAATGTCCTTATTCTGCCCCAGTTTTGGTACAACTTGATCAGAAGGTCTACAATCAAACGTTTTTTTTGTGTTTTGTTTTGTTTGGGGGGGTGGGGGGGGGGGGTTGTTGGGCTTACAATATCGTAGATTTGTTATAAGAGCCAATCTAAAGGTGACCACTCGACAAAACTGAGACCAGGCTTTTCTATGGGAAGGGCGCAGCTGGGTGCTCCATTGGCTTAGTTGGTATCATGCTGGACTACGGAGCGGATGGCAATGCGATGGTTCGAATCCCAGACTGGATGTTCTTGAACTTTGCTCGTTTTGTGTAGCTTTCAAGGTTCTCTACCCATTTTGCTCGGTCCTATCGGAGACTGGCGTTAAATTCGAAAGTCTCACCTCTGACATGACCTAATAGTGTCGACCGGAGCGTCAAGCCAATACTCTTACTTACTTGGAGGGCTGGCGGAAGAGCAACCATTGATTTGTATCGCTTGTCTTTTCTTTTACCACGACACTCGAACGACATGGCCGCGTCAAGTCGAATATCGTCGACCATCTGTTAAAATAAGAGGCTATTAGACTCCGAATTTTGATAGTAATTTTTGAATTGCAATTCCTCAATTGTTGCTATCTGTTGCATGTGCTCAAAGAATATTTTGTTGAAATTCAAATTCTGAATGTTGATAAAAACAACCCAATCAACCCAAACAACCCCCTCCCCCCCACACAAAACAACCACAACAACACCACAATGTAAGTGGGTACAATTGTAAAAAGAAGGAAGCGGTTTTGTTATCTCCTGTAAAATTTTGGCACCTGGGATTAATACATTTTAAAATCTTGGCGACGTTTCATTGAAGCAAAGCATAGGTCAAGTTTGGCAAGGGAACACGCCAACCCTGTCTATCCGACTCGACCCCATCACTCAGAGACCTGACCAGTTCAAAATACACGCGCACCGCTTTTAATATCAATTCATCATCTCAGTGGCCAAACGTAGATCTATACGCTTGTCAAAGGGGATCTTCTGTGTGGATGTCAACACGTCATTTATATTGATCTACGAAGGGAGATTTGTTCTCGATGACACGTGCAAAAAAATCAATGTGCTTTGTAAAGACGACCAGATCTAATTGAGACGAAGGAGTCGTTACTGGTCTCCTAGGCCGTGGCGTGGGGCCATGTGTTCGAGATTTTGGATTTTGTCTTGCTTGAGGACACACTCCATGTGCTTTTAAGAAAAAGAAAGCTGTCTCGAAGACATTGCGTGATTTTCTTTATGGTCCTGCATGATCTTTTTCCTCCACTAGCGTCTCCAGTCTCTTGTGTCCTTCCTCCAAACTTTTCCTTTAGTTTACGTAAGAGTTTTACAGCACTTGCAACACAATTAGGTCATATAAGTGTCGAAGATTAGAGATATGGCTAAACAGTGATAAAAGAAGAAGAGTAAAGACGATGGATGTTTGATAGGAAAGAAGGAGCAATTCAAACAAGTGTACCCACTAACCACCCACTGACAATCGTTGTTTGCTCTTTCTCTACTGTCAATAATCGAATCGTCTTTGTCTCTCCCCCTTTTCTTTGTATGCTACTCTCTATTACACCTCTAATATTCGGCACTGACATGACCTGTTGGCGGATGTTTTTGTGTGGTTTGCTACTTCTTTCCTATTAAGCATCTATCGTCCTTGCCTCTCCTCCTTAAATTTGCCCCTTCTTTTATTTTTATTTTTTATGTTTCTCTCTCTCTCTCTCTCTCTCTCTCTCTCTCTCTCTCTCTCTCTCTCTCTCTCTCTCATGACACCTCTAGCCCTTGACACTCACTTGATCTGTTTGAGAATAGAAAGTGCCGTAAAACTCTTATAATAGGCCCACTGAAAAAAGAAATCAGCTAAAACGTGCCTATTCCTGTCCACAGGCTCGAAGGAAGGACCCTCGCCTGTACATGCTGGTGGCTGGTGGTTCCGCCTTCGTCCTCTTCTTGCTCTGGTCGCTTGTACGGTGTATTTGGTGACGCCAAGAAGAAGATGTGATCGCCCCCACCACCAGGTGACAAATAAGGAGATCATCCACCCTACGACCAAGTACAAGTTGGCCAAAACTGCTTTTTGCCATGATGTGGCAAAAAAGCCCGGATCTTTTGTGCATATAGGCCCATAATAGGCACATCGTTAATCTAACGAACATTTCGCCACCAAGAGACATTATGTGCTGTCATAATTTGCTTACTGGCAACTTTTCGTTGAATTTATGATGGTCAGATTACTGATTTTATGACGGTAAGGTGCACGATAGTTTGTACTATGCTGGATTGCACAGAGGGTAGTCTTGGACTAACTTGTACTGATACCAGAAGATGAACAGCACAAAGGAACAAGGCGAAATCAAAAAATGGAAGACGACGCCTGTCGATCCACTGAGCTCGCAGCGTGGTCAAATTTTCTCATGTATCCAAACGTACCGTGTGTACTTCTCTTATTTGTTTATGTAGATGCTTTTTAAGCCCTTGTCAACACAATTTAGATTATTTAGGAGGCAGGTTAAGGTTTTGACCTTGCCCGTCAGGGCCAATTTGGACTGAGATAGTGTAAATCAGGTTTTCCTTTTTTTCTAGTTTGAGAAAAGAGAGGAACTTCCACGAAATGACAGCCATTGTGAGTCACGGTTTAAAAAAAAGGCAAAGTTAAAAAGTAAACCTTCATCTTAGATCTAGATCTACGTGTGTGGAATGAGCGAAACGCCTGGAATCATGTGGTCCGCTTGGACGATAACTTAAGTTTAAAAAAAACAACAACCTCACCAAGATGATAAAACATGAAAGAGGGTCGAAACAAAAATTCTACTGGAAAGGGAAAAAAATGGATTTAGACAAGAAAAAATGAGACGAAAGGCACAGTAGAGGACTCTGAAGCCCCCCCCCCCCCCCCCCCCACGCAAAAGGAAAAAAAAAAACCCACAAAAAAAGCAACCCCCCCCCCAAAAAAAAAGACAAAACAAAAAACCCAACCCGAAACAAACAAAGAATAAGAAAAAACGAAATAGGGATGTGAAACATTCTTCGGAAATGCAAGCAATGAAAACATTGTAGGCTTACTTCATTTAGGCAATAATAAAAAAGATATATAACACGTATTTCTGCGTAGCTCAGCAAGTTATTTCTCATCATTTTCTGTAAATCTGGAGAACTGTTTCAATTCGTGTACACAGTACACAGACGCGTGTGCGTGCGTGCTGTGTGTGAGCTTGTGTGTGTGTGTGTGTGTGTGTGTGTGTGTGTGTGTGTGTGTGTGTGTGTGTGTGTGTGTGTGTGTGAAAAGAGAGATAGATAGATAGATAGATAGATAGATAGATAGATAGATAGAGAGAGAGAGAGAGAGAGAGAGAGAGAGAGAGAGAGAGAGAGAGAGAGAGAGAGAGAGAGAGAGTTGGGTGTGTGTTTACATTGTTTGCTTGATTAAAGTAATCTTATGTTGAAAGAATTCCTCTTATCTTTCCATGACAGAGAAAACACGTGATGTAATAAAGCTGTGTGCCCTTGGCTTTCTTGAAGTCCCGCATTGTTGCTTTGATCAAGTCTTTTTTTTAACCAACGATCATCACATAATCTTTTCCCATTAATGCAGAACGACTCATACTGACCCGCAGCCTAAGTTTGAGTTTGTCTTAGTCTTAGTAAGATTGTTTAGTTTAAGTAAGCGTTTTACGGCACTTGCAACACATAAAATCATATAAAGTTTCAGTAAGAGTATTTCGGCACTTATAATGACACAAATAGGTAATATATAAGTGCCCAAGATTAGAGGTGCAACTAAAGAGTAGCATATAAAAAAAAAATGTGGATAGGGATAGGCTTTCTATGTATTTGATAGGAAAGAAGAAGCACTGCATACCACACCAGAGCACTTACTATTTACAAACCCCCCATAGCTTAGAATTTTCTCAGTTTGACTAAATAAAAGGAAGGACATCTAGTCCTCTACGCAATAACGGTCACTCATAGGTTTGGAAAAGCAAGAAAAGAATCAACAGAGGGAAAGAAAATAAATGTAGGCTACCTGCCAGTGGCACCCTTCAACAACCCACAGTTAAGGTTGGGGGGAGGGAGTAGTAATAGTATAGGGTTTTACGGCGCTCGCAACTGTGTAAAGTCATATGATCGCGCGAAACACAAGTTGTTTGCATTCGCAACAATTCACTGCACGGTTGGTTAGCTTTAAGACTTGAAAATGTTAAAATGTTTAAAAATATATATATAAATAAATACATATATATATATATATATATTCGATCTAAAACAATTTTTCTAGTTAACATACACATTTTAAATAGTATCAATTTCACTTTACAATTTGCCATAAAGGCCAATGGCCTTTATAAAATTCAAAATTCTGCTGGGAACAACGACGGAAAAAATGTTTTGCAATTTCTTGCATTTATAATATTTCCTTCGGATCTCTCCAAAGTCTAGACATTCGGTTAAGATGTGTCTAATGGTAAAATCTGTGTCGCATCCGACAAAGAACGGCTTCTCATCTCCCTGTTGGAGGTATTTGTGGGTCAGGGCCGTGTGTCCGATGCGCAATCGAGTAAAAATGACTTCGTCTCTTCTGGAGAGGTCCGAAGGATTTCGCTGTTCCAGTTTGGGGTTTATTTCATACAGTTTATTGTTTTTCTGGTTTTTCCCAGTGGCTCTCCCACAGACTGGAGGTGTACTTTTTTATTTTATTTCTTAAGTCAGTCTGTGGGTGAGTGTTTGTCGTTGATCCCTGCAGAAGGGATGAAGCTTTCTTCGCCAGGTCGTCTACCTGCTCGTTTCCTCGGATGCCCACATTGCTAGGTATCCATGCGAACATGATGAGTTTTCCTGTTTCGGATAGTGTATGAATTTTCTGTTGTAGCCTAACTATTTTTGGATGTAGGAGTGTGTAGTTTGTGAGTGAGGTGATGCAAGACAGAGAGTCAGAAAGGATAAGGAAAGATTTGTTAGGAGAGTTTTCTACGGAGTCCAGTGCCATGCCTTCAGGATGGAGTCTCCTCTGGTGTGTACTGTTGGAAGATAGGGTTGCGGCGTCCACTTCATTGTCTTTTTTGGAGCCATCTGTGAAGATGAGCTCCGCACCGGGGTATTTATCTATTAGTTTTTTGTATTCTGCTTTAAAAGTTTTGGTGTTTGTGCTTTTTTTGTTGTGTGTGGTCAGCTGTAAGTCTACTTTTGCCTTGGTGAGGTGCCACGGAGGGAGGTCGGGGAAAATAAATTGTTGGATGTCTTGTTTGGAAAAGTGTAAGTTTTTGAGGTTCTCAAGGATTCTGAGGCCGAAGGGTTTGATGAGTTTTTCGTTGTTTTGGAATTTGTTTATGGTTTCTGGGTTTGTTTTAAAAATGCTGTCGTGCTCTGGATTTTCCGGTGTTGAGCTCAGTTTAACTGCGTATTGTAGTGAGAGTTGTGTGCGTCTGAGTGAGAGTGGTGGTATGTTGGCTTCGGCCTGGAGGCTCACCACCGGAGAAGTGCCGAAAGCCCCCAGAGCGAGGCGGAATCCTTTTGTATTGGGTCTAGCATTTTTAAGATGTGTGGTTTTGCCGATCCGTAGACTTGACAGCCGTAGTCAAGCCTGGACTGGACAAGGGAGATGTACAAGTGGAGAAGGTGTTTTGAGTCCCCGCCCCATTCCGGATGCGATAGAATTTTCAAAGCGTTTAGCGCTTTCTGGCACCTCACACGAAGGTCTTTGATGTGTGGTAGGAAAGTGAGTTTTTTTTGTCGAAAATGACGTCGAGGAAACGAGCTTGGTCCTGGACGGGAATCCTTTCCCCGTATAGTGTAAAATCCGGCTGCAGCACACGTCTGCCTGTTCGGCAGAAGTGTACTGCAACCGTCTTTGACGGGGAGAACTTGAAACTGTTATTGTTTGCCCACGTTTCGAGTTTGTGCAGCTGCGTTTGTAGCTGCCTTTCCATAGATCTCAAATGAGAATTTTTCGAACGGCAGCATATCAAAAAGTCGTCAACGTATAACGAGCTGTCTATGCTGTTTTGGAGGGTTTTTACTATGGAATTTATTTTAATTTCGAATAGGAGAGGAGAAAGGATGCTCCCCTGGGGGACTCCTTCCTCCTGTTGGTGGGGGTCCGAAAGGGCGGATCCGACACGAACCTGGAAGGAACGGTTCTTCAGGAAGTTGCCAATGAAGGCAGGGAGGTGATCGCGTATGCCGAGTGCGTGCAGGTCTCGAAGAATGCCGTACTTTCAAGTTGTGTCGAAGGCTTTTTCTAGATAAAAAAAGATGGCGATCATGTGGCCTCTTTCAGCGAACGTCTCGCGTATAAACGTCTCCAGGCGGACCAGGTGATCCAGAGTGGATCGAGTTTTCCTGAATCCACACTGGAGCCCGCTCAGCGAGCCCGTCGTTTCCAGAAACCACACGAGTCGCCTGTGAATCATTTTTTCAATGAGTTTGCAGAGACAGCTCGTTAGTGCTATTGGTCTGTAATTGGATGGGTGTGTGTGGTCCTTGTTTGGTTTAGGTATTGGAATGACAGTGGCGAGACGCCAAGACTCCGGAAAGGAGTGCGACCGCCACATGTCGTTGTATATATGTGTAGTAGGAGTGTGAGTGTTTCTGAGGGTAAGTGTCTAATGATCTGGTTGTGGATGTCATCCAGTCCTGGGGCTGTATCGCCCAGGTCCGAGATGCACGATGTTAGTTCGTCTATTGTGAAGTCTGCGTTGTAGGTTTCAGTGTAGTTTGAGTGGGGGTTTAGGTGTTGTTTTTCTCTGTTAGTTTTGATGTTTTGAAAAGTGGTGTTGTAGTTTGCTTGGGATGAGTTTTTGGCGAGAGATGTAGCTATTGTGTTAGAGAGAGAGAGAGAGAGAGAGAGAGAGAGAGAGAGAGAGAGAGAGAGAGACAGAGAGAGCGAGACAGAGAGAGAGAGAGAGAGAGTTAAAAGTATATTTAATTATTTTAACTAACTTGTAGTACCTACCTACATTATGTATTTTTTTTTTACTTTTCTTCAACATTTAGAATGTCAGATTTCAACGAAAATATTGCTTGAGCACATGCAAACGATACCACAGATCATGAAACTGCAATTACAAAGAATAAAAAGTTTTTGGCTCGGTACATTTCGGCAGCTGGCCACTGGTCAGTGCATGAAAAGAAGAAGGAAAGATAAGTTCGATAGATGTTTGATAGGAAAGGAGCAAACCGCACCAGTGCAACCGCCAACCACCCACCTCCAGACAGAAAAACAGTAGTGTCACACCAGGTCAGAGTAGCTTACAATTTACATGTACTCACCAATCACCCATACACAGCACAGACGTAACAAACTCGATAGTGCATGAGGTATACTTCAGACTTTACTTTCACAAACAAGTCATGGTTTAATACAGGCAAAGAAACAATGTCGAGTCAGTTTGACCAGCAGTGCAACAATCCGTATACGGCACCGTATACACGTACATGATGTAGTTATTATTTGAGTGTACATATGCTTACAAGTATAGATATATGCGCGCGCGCACACACACACACACAATATATATTTGATCGCAATAAAACCCCCTAAACAAGAGGTCTTCATCAAGCCAAGAGACATACTGCGAGATCCATTGCACTGTTGTGTCTAAATTATAAGGCTAAGTTGGAGATCTATGAATGGTGTCTGAAATGAGTTCAATTAGATCTACACCACCTACATGTATATTTAGAAACACACAATGCAAAAATTCAGATCAAACGTAAGAGAAACGAGAATTGAAATGTTGTTTTTGCCAAAGGGGGATATAATTGTCTATCAAATAATTTCATACTTCTTCACACCTAAATAAGAACACATACTGAATTAGAAAGGAAACATGGCAATATAATTATGTGAGGTTCAAAATACAAAATATCTTTCCTTCACATCTTGCCCATCACCACAATGAAAGTGACAGCTCAACAGTGAGAAAGAGCACAAGACGAAGTTCACCATTTATTATTAAACTATTAAACTAAGATGGTGGAGAAAAGGGTATTAAAAAAAAAAAGTGGGGGAGGGGGGAATGGTTCACACGACAAGACGAACAGGGAACATGTCGTTCCAAAAATATGAAGCAATGATCATGGCTGACATAATGTGTATCCAATATATCATTTAACTAAGTCACAATACGTTGTATTACTATTTCATGCACTGACAAATACAGATGACATTCTGCTCTATTTGCAAAGCAAAATAAATGCACAAAAAACGTACTTGCTAGAAAAAAGAACAAATAAACAAACCTCCGCCAAAACCTAATAAACCAAAAAAAAAAAAAAATCTGTGGTGGGAACTATAGGTGAACATGATATCAACACTTCTAAGTTAAAAATCTAATAATACTTAAGACTAAAGCATCGTGAATAAAACCAGGAAAACCTTCAATCAACAAAAAACAAAATACAAAACAAAACAAAACCAACGTGTTTTTTAAAATCCCCAGCAACAATTTTAGATCATATGGGAAGTGGTCCAGTTTAAGTAAGGATTTTATAGCTAAAAAGGTCATATAGTTTTAGTAAGAGTTTTACAGCACTCGAAACACAAATAGGCCACATATAATGTAAGTGCCAAAGATTTGAGGCATTACCGTTACCAGGAAGTAACATTAAATAAAACAATACAAAGGAGGTGTAAGGACGATACATCTTTGATAGAAAAGGTGCATACCACACCAAAGCATCTGCCAACCAACCACGGTGATGACCATAGTGTGGTAAGCAAAAAAAAAAAAAAATAGAAATAACAGAGGACAGAAAAATCCCCTCCCCCCACAAAAAACAAAAAGACCAACAATCAGTGTCCTCCAACCACCTCCAAGGTTGTAAATACCTTCACATAAGTAAGGCAAAATCAATAAGTGAACAAACAGTGAGTAAATAAATGACAAGTACAGTACCCGTGTGGAAGCATAACTACATTATTAGTTGAAAGGCTCATGATTGTGTAATGATCAAGACTGACTTTTCCAGACGCATTTTTCCTTGGTGCAGATTTCTTTAACTACTTTTAGCTAAAGAGATGAATATTAAAATTAACACCCAACCCAACCCCCCCCCCTAAAAAAACCCCCAACAAACCCTGAACAAACATCCAAAAACAAAACAACAACAACAGCAAACAAAACACAACACCAAAGGTACAGTGAAGAAGTAGGAACAATCAGTTCTTACAATCATCTACTGGCAAAGATCTACATCTAACTCTTTGAGAATCTAAATGTATAAAGTTGCGTGTGGACATTTCATCAGAAAAAGCAAAAAATCAAAACCACAAATGGCAAAGACGCCATTTACACCACTTCGTACACTCGACTTGTGGGCAAGGTTGACAATAAGGAAAATGTACTGGCCACAAATAACACGTTAGTTAGATCACAGTGGAGTCCGCTAAAACCGAACATGAGTTAATAAAAATTACAAAAACCAGTAGTAAACCGAAAGAAAACAGAATCCTCATTTTTTTTCATCTATATTTGAGCAGTACTTCTAGACCAAAAGCATAGATAAAAAAAAGAAAATCCGCTGGTTCCACATATATATATTTTTTGGTTTAAGCGGACTCCACAGTATTTCTTTCACAATGCAGAAACACAAATTACTTTACGATGTCACAGCTTAACTAGTTCGAATCTGTACATCAAATGTCCAGGGAATCCAAGATTTCATACTTTCTTTCTAATACTAATGAAGCATATGAATAAAGATTCCCCTTCCGAACAGTTCAAGAAGCATTGCAATCTCTTTCATGCCACATATTTTAACAGCTTTCTGAAGGCATCAATATTCTATAGAAAGTAGAAAGAGTAAGAAACTTTCTTGTCAGGATAGCGAAATAAGGTAATCTTATGGTCATCTTCGGAGAACTCCAAGGTGACTGACAGTTTGTTTGAATAATGAAAAGTTCATCGATACAGTAACAGCCATATAGTGCAGGGAAAAACCAATTAAGATAGATAGATAGACAAACAAACCACCCGCTGATTGAGAGAGAGAGAGAAAAAAGAGAGAGGGAGAGAGAGAGAGAGAGAGAGATAGAGAGAGAGAGAGAGAGAGAGAGAGAGAGAGAGAGAAAGAGAGAGAGAGAGAGAGAGAGAGAGAGAGAGAGAGAGAGAGAGAGAGAAAGACAAACAGAGAACAGGTACATTATACTTGCTTAACTCTTTATGCGCCACAATTTATCAGTACTAGGTCAAACTCCGAAGGCGTAAGGTACAGTAAAGGAAGGCACTGATGTATGGGCGTATGGCACAGTGAGAGTTAAACAGTGAGGAACAGACACGAGATGAGCTCGACGTTGAACCACACCAACCAACAACCCAGTGAGATTGGTAAAGTCAAAGCGACAAAAGCCTCACACAATTGGCCTGAAGGAAAAGAATTAAAAGCGAAAAGTTGCTATACAAACTCTGCACTTCTTTAGTACTCCTTCCTCCGTAAATGTATCACCCAGGTGAAGTATTGCTCATCGATTATATATTAATTTTTAAAATGTAAGTGTTTTACGCCTCCATAGACACCATTTAGCTTATTTAGGAGGCGGACTTTTACTCTGACTGTCAGGGCCCAACCTGGGCGGAGAGAGACACAACTTCCCAACAGAAAGATCGAGACATTTGATAAAAATTCTCCCCATACAGGACCTGAACTCGGGTTTTATATGTTCGATGGTGAAGAGTCTAACTGCTATACCACAGACTCCATTTTGATTGGTTGTATTGATTAGACATGTTTAAAGGACCCATCGAAAAAATTTAGATAATCAATAATTTAAAGAATATAAACTGCTTTGACCCTTCCTCTCACTGTCATGGAAACTCCATAATGAGTGGCACAGAGCATTCGAGCGGAAATACAGAAATCCTCGATAAAAAAACTTCCCCAAATGTGAATCTGCGGGTTTTGTTTTTTGTGCAACCGCAAAGAGCTTAACCTTTACTCCACAGAAGTTGAGACAAGTATTGCGTTCCGGACAAGTTTACTACGACGTATTACAGTATAATACGGATAGGTTGAACACAGAAAACTCGAAATCACGCATCCGTTGAACTGTGCCTGCGGTCCCATTTTTTCTTCTTCTTCTTTATCTTTGTAAGATATCCCTCAAATTACGATCTCTTAAACTCCAGAAGCCGGCCCCAATGAATTCGAGCTATCTGTGTTATACTGTATATGTATTTTGGTCACACTTTTGATCTTACTTATGAATTTGACACATCAAGTGAAAAACTCTGATACAATTCCTTTACCACTTTTCCCTAAAATACTTAGCCACATTTCTGACCTCATGATTATGACACATTAAGTTAAAGTATGATGATACAACTCCTTTATGACCTATCACTAAAATTAAAATACTTAAAACTCTTAACTTCTGTTTTTGTAGCACCTGTTAACCAAATTTATAGGAAGAAGTGATTAAAAAATTTGTAATTTCAATTACATTTTGCTGAGCAGCTTCTTTTCCAAACCCGTACACATGATACGAATTTGATCCACAGATACAAACTGGACACACAATAGGTAAATAAAAATGCCTAAAAGAGAGCTGACAAAAAAATTACATGTATTATGCTATCTCAACTACACATGCTGGTAAAAGAAAGAAAGGGGTACCTCTTAAAAACAAGAGGAGACATAAATCTGTAGTGCAGCTACTATAAGTCAGTGTGACTCCCCACTCTTGTAACCAAGCTTCGAACATATTGTGTTGTTTTTATGAACATCAATAGTTTCTTAGCATTTTCAAGTGGAAATTTAAGTTTCCAACTCAGTCCTTCAGAGGTTCACATGATTTTACAGTTTCAGACTCACACAGAAACTGTCTATAGCACTATAAGGTGATAAAAATTTAAAACAAATTCAAACTTGGAGAGAAATCAGTTCTCTTCTTTCTGTTACTGAAAAAAACAAAACAACTTTAAGAGTATGATTCTGATATCTCCTACTGCACACAGCCAAGAATTGAACAATGATGGTACTCCTAAAAACATCATAATTACATAACATATAAAATCACATGTAGAACTTGAAATTAAACTGACATAAATAAATGATACCATGAACACAATAAGAATAGCTAAAAAATGTAGGTCATAACTTAATAAAGATGGTAAATATCTTTTTCAAAGCACACACACAGACAAAAGGTCATCTACCCCATGTCAACATTCGTAAACAAAAAGACGACACCACAAACACACACAACACCAACATGCTATCGATGCATTCACAAATTAATTCTTTTTCAAAAACTTGGAATAATACGATCAATAACTACATTTAAAGAGACAAGTTTCAATAACACTCTTATTAATTTCTACTAATTTTATGGCAGGCAACTTTAAACATATCTGCAACAAAATATGCCCTATGTATTTTTTCCCTAAAATTTACACTAAGGAAAACAAAAAAGAAAGAAAAAGAAAAAGTTAATCGATTGATGATATCTTGAGACAAAAACCTAAGAAATGAATTAACTCTAAAAAGCCTTAAAAAGGGAATTCAATCTCATTCAAACATGTTCTGCTTTTCAGCAAGGAAATAAGTATCAATTTCCCCACAACTAGTGCTGCTAAAATCCAAACAATACTTTTGTACAAACATTGCTGAATGCAAAAACTTGGAAACGTGAACGCATCATAGTCATGGCCTCAGGTACACAATACATCAACATGTCAAAGCATTACACAAAAAACAAAAAGTTCCCTTTGAGAATTGGGCACATTCAATTTAAGGCATAACAACAACTGAGTATTTATGGTAATTTCAATGTTCAGCGAGTGAATACTCAGCATGTGATGAGAATAAATTAACGGGCATATGATAATAAACTCACAGATTATTAAATACGAGCATACCTGCACCTCAGATTTTAATTTTGTTTATCACGACCTTCATAAAAGTTAATCATATTATTATTGCGCAATATAATCTCAAGATCAAATGGCCAAAATGTGTTTATCTATTTGGTCACTATGTTAGGACCTTTTCAAACCAATAGTGCCGTAGGATTGATTTTTGAAGAGCAATAAATTGAATGCAACTTCTCAGGCGTAGACTTTCAATACAGCAATTGTCTTCTAGATCGCAAATGAAAAACAGTTAAAGGGTCTGCAAGATCACAAGACAAATGGCGACATGTATCAGCACCAGACTGTCCAATGTCAAGTTAAAGGCATAGTATAGCCACATTTCATCCTCATACAAGCATAATATAAATATAGTAGAGCCATGTATTGTTCTGATATCTGACCTAAAGTCAATGTACCATTACATCACGGTAATGTTAACATTAGAGAAATTTTTCTTTAGCTATGAGTATTCCAAACAGAAACAGTGCACTGTTGGAAAAAAAAAGAAGCTTGAACAAATATAAAAATTCCAATGCTTCCTTTGAAAACAACTGGGTGTTCATATTCTGCAAAGTGAAGTCAAATTTTTATTTCCCATGGAGTGTAGCTTGGAGGGAAAATGATAAATCCTCTCAGTTGGAGAATAATTAAAATAAACCTAACATTGCAAAAGAAAAACTAAACAAACAAAGAACCCCCCCCCCCCAACAAACACCAAAAAAACCCAAACCAAAAAAACCCAACAACAAACAAATAAAAGAAAAACAAAAACAAACAAAGACCCCCCCAACAAACATACCACGGAAAACTTACAAGTGTGCTTTCAAAGCATATTATTTTTGCTACCAGTCATCAACATCAAGATATAGTAAGTCCACATACACACATATATACATACAACTGTACAAAAATTAAAGGATGACATTCATTTAAAAAGGACCATCAAGTGTCAAAATACTTCTCTTCAATGGCACATACATAAAAGTGTCACAGGCTCATCAGATGACAAAGTGATAGGAATCACATACACAAAGATGTGGAGGCATAACTGTCCTTATACACTGCCTATGACGTGGTTTATCACCCCTGCCAGGAACAACATAAATCTATCTGTGTAGCCATTCTCAATCAGGTTCGACAACAACAACAAAATAGATTTTGATTGGCTAGGCTTCTCTCTGTGATACAGTCCGTGCCGGCTATAAGCACGCCGGCCTTAAGCACGTTTCGGACTCAAGCACGCTAAACGGCTCTTACCGAATTTTTGCTATATAAATTACACGCTTATAAGCACGGTAACTTCGGCTTCAAGCACGCTTCATTTATAAGGCAGTCAATATTTTCATGATGACCCATCGAAGTTCGAACACAGTTTACACCGCAACAGTGGAGTGTGTCAAGAGAAACACAAAGAACGCAAGTGATGGACACACACACTCGCACGGGCGGAGAGGAAGGCAGAGAGATGCACACAACCGTTCGCGCGGACATAGGATCTAGCCTAGGCCTAGGGCAAAGCTACACACGATCAAAAAAAAAAAAGAGAGTCGGGGAGATGAGAAAGGGAGGCTGGCTGCGATTTCACCTTTGACCCTCGCTACCCACTAATCCTGAT
Organism: Aplysia californica; assembly: GCF_000002075.1. NCBI lineage: Eukaryota > Metazoa > Mollusca > Gastropoda > Aplysiida > Aplysiidae > Aplysia > Aplysia californica. Next base: position 370,990 of record NW_004797413.1, read on the forward strand.
TGTGTATCACGCTCGAGGTGGGATGAAGGCGGTGGTATGAGTGGCACAGCGGGCAGTGGTATGCACAGGCAGTGTGTTACAGTAGGCCTCGTGTGCTGTATCATGACTGGCCGTCTAAATTAAGTTTTCATTTCCCATTCGACCACAAAACAAAAACAAACAAGCGAACAAAAACTACCATGGCGGGTGTCTAAATAACAGTGCACACTTTTGCGGGACCATTATAGGCCTACTTACAAACTAAGGGAAATAGCACGGGGAATTTTCTACATGAAAATCTCTGGATTACGTCTACTTCGCACTTAAGCACGCTTAAGCTTTAAGCACGCTTAAGCTTTCTCCCGATGACCGTGCTTAAAGCCGGCATGGACTGTATTGACACTCATTATAATCTCATGTTTGACCTGTGAATATCATAGGCTAATAATATTTTTAATAAAGACTTCAAATTAAGAGTGATATCCCAAAATTGAGATAACATGTCAATTCCGGTTATTGTTATGCTTAGAGTATGTTATGTTTTGTGTTTTGTTACCAATGTTGATATGTTGATGTTAAGCCTATTTCAAACGATGTGTGTTTCTGTGTGTCTGGGTGTGTGTGTGCAGGCACATTTGTTGCATAAGATTACAATACCCTTTCCTTTACCTCATCTGAATTAAAGTCAGTAACACTAAAACACAGATTTTCCCACTTTTTCAACACCCAACCTTTATAACATCAGACAGCGTATAACGAACAAAGTTACATCAAATGGGATTGGTTTTGGTTCAACGTATTTGACAAATTTGGCCTTTCGAAATGTTTGAGGCTAAAACGTCTTCTTAAATCCCCCATTGCCTGATTTGGGACAGTCCCTGGAAATTCAGGACAGATGGCAAGCCTGCAGACATAATAACAGGAGCCAAAAAAAAAAGCAAGAAGAGAGAATTCAAAAGCATAGGAAATAACGTTAAAATTCATTTCAGCATCAAGGTAGGTTTTCAAAATAAAAAGCTTGGCATAAAAAGACTGTCAGATGCCAATCAACAAAATTGTACAACAGGTGAGTTTATCATTAAAGCGATAGTTGCTACCAATCTTGAAAGATGCCAAATACTGACATATTCCCCATGGTATATGTCATTGTGAATTCTGCCAGCTTCACAAACATAAAAAGAAATATCTGAGACAGGACTCTGTATCTTCATGATAATTGTGGTCCTAAATTCATGCGGATATACCATGTCCATGTGGATATCTTACACAACAAACACTAAGCAAATTCATAATAACAAAGTGGGTACAAGAAGAAGAAAACTGACCAGTAGGCAAATGGCATGTGGCATCATTGGCAACAAATGAGGAGAAACATAAGAAAGAACAATTCCTTCATTAGTCAGGTAACGTAAATATATATATATATAATCTGACTAGTTCAGTGGTAATAAAGTCTACACACATTTACATAACATTAACAATGGCACAGAAAAGTGTAACTGATAGGACAAGGTTGAGCTTATTCAAATGCTGGCTTTGAAACAAATGTTCATACATCTTTCAAATCTTAAAAACAACCACACAGTGACATCTAAATTTTTACAAGAAAAGATAATGAAAAGTTAAAACAGTACCTAAAAATTCCACTTTAAATGGCAAAAAGCACACTAATTTTCAGAGGAGAGCTTGTGTTCAAAGGCTGTATTTAAAAAATGTTTCAAGTAAAGAAAAAATTGCAAAATTTTATAGGTTTAAAGCCCCTTGCAACACTGAGGTTATCCAAGAGGTGGGACCTCCGAATTTAACAGTCGTCTGCGATACGACAAAACCAACATGGAAAATGCGTGATAACCTTCTTAGCGCTATAGGCCCCGTACGTAGCTTCCCTGGGTTAGTGCGATGGGCCCAGTACGTGGTTTTCTACTAGTGTATTTTGTTTTGTTTCGTTTCTTGGTGAAATTAGACATCCCGGATCTTCCGTGATTCTATTTCACTCAAGAGGACGCTCAGTTTTTATAATTTATTCAAGATGGATGCCTCCACAAGCGAACTTGGGAGTGATGATGGGGTTATTCATGACTCTTCCAGTGATGAAGGTACGTAGGTCCAGTGTTATCTAGGTCATATTCTTCACTTTCAATGCTATTTATGGTGAAATTGATGGGTTAGTGATCTACTAAATGAGTGTTTAGCCCAAAGTATTAGTGGTAGAGTCTAGTAGTCCTTGTGATTTGACCGTGGACAGTGGTCAGTCAAAGTGAAATCAGTGGAATTGAATCCTGTGTCCTGATTCAGGACTAGATCTAGATTGAGACCTACATTGCTCTGTACATTACAAAAAATATCCTTGAAGAATTTGAATGTAGATTGATTCATTTATATATCCAGATCTAGATTAGATCTCTAGAGATCAAGTTTTGTTTTGATCCTGTGTTACTGACTTCTGTGTTCAAAGATTCTTCTGACTTAGACGACGATGATGGTGATGATGGGATTTACAATGTGACAGATGGTCTCTGGATGAGGATCATCGGCGAAGATGCCGGACCTGATCCCCTTCCATTTATAGCAGCTGCTGGGCCCGTTCATGCTCCTCCATCTGTTTCAGAGTCCTTTGTTTACGTCAGGCTCTTCATAACAGATCAACTGGTTGACATTTTGGTGAGTGAAAGTAATCGTTACTGCAATCAATGGATCATCGCTTGGAAGCAGCAGTACTTGCAGCCTTAGCAGTTGCGAGCGCCGTAAAACCCTATACTACATACATATATAGTACTTGCAGGACCACCCAATGTCCAGGGTACACGAGTGGATCAACCAAGGCAATTTTTCACAAAAAGAAAGGTAGCCTTGATCTCTGTTATTCTCAACATGGGACTTTTGAAAAAGCCAACAACTGAATCATACTGAGATTCTATAAACCGTAGTCAAGCAACACCATGGTTCAACGAGCGTTTCAACAGAAACCGTTTTTCATTGATCATGAAGTTCCTGCATTTCGAAGATAATGATGCTGCCCCTGGAGAAGATCATGCAGATTTCAAACTGTACAAGATCAGACCTCTAATTGATTTTTTAACAAAAAATTTCAACAGTATTTCCGTCCCAACCAAGACATCTCGATCGATGAAAGCATGGTCGGATTCAAAGGAAAGACCCCACACCTGAGACAATATATGCCGAACTGACATCATGCTCGGTTTGGTGTTAAACTTTGGTGCTTGTGTGATTCTGTATCAGGGTATACACCTTGTTTTGAAGTGTATAAAGGGGCGCATGAAGGTGAAAGGCAAGCAGAAGGAGCAACGTACACCCTTGTTATAAGGCCGATGACAGATTGCAGACTCCTTCATTTAGGATATCATCTAGGTATGGTCAATTATTTTACCTCTTCTAGACATCTGTTTGATTTATTTTAAAGCCACACCATTGCTACTAGAACTGTCAGAAGAAATAGGAAAGGCCTCCCATCATCTGTGATCAAAGCCACACTTCAGAACAAGCAAGTCTGTGAACGTCGCAAAGGAAATTTGCTATGTGTAGCTTACAAAGATGGAAGCAAGCAACCTATGCTTCTGTCTACTCACTCTACAGCTGGCTTCCAGCAAACCAGAAACTCCAAAGGCAAGGAAAAGACTCTTCCAAGGTGTATCATCCACTATAAAAGAACTATGGGTGGGGCTGACCTATCTGATGCACGCCTCTACTGTTATCTATCAGAAAGATGTACCATGAAATGGACGAACAAGGTCGCATTTTCTCTTATAGGAAGGAGCATATTGAATGCTTACATTATCTACTCACAAAATACCTCAGACAGGCCAAAAAAGAGTAGATATCAGTTCACCGTGTCTGTGGTAGAGAATATGGTTGGCACTTTTCGACCACCACAAAAGACAATCTGAAAGCGCCATTCCAAAACTGAAATCACCGAAGCCTGAGCTACCCCTCCGTCCAGGGTCATCCAAATCCAGTCAATCCTGCTGTTTCTGGTCCTTCACCTTGCATACTTGTCAAGCTGCCTGTGGGAAAAAGAAGGCACTAACTGTGCCCATTAGCATACCACCAGAGTACGATCATCTTACCAGTGTGTAACCTGTGACGTTGGCCTGTGTCCGTAATGTTTCGACCCCTACCATGCGTAAAAAAATTCTACACCCAGTAATAATGTGAGAAAATTTCTTTTCTTGTTTCTTTTGTTTATTGCTATTGTTGGCGGCTTGATGAAATCAAAATCAATGCTATGCCTGTTATTTATTATTTTTCTGCATTTTCAAAATTTAAACTTTATTTTTACTAAATTTATGTTTCACTTTCACTCTGATTTTACCCCACATGGGCCCCACCACCAACACTGTTATGCCAAAATTTCTGCTTGAAATAGAAAGTTTCGAATCTGCACTTAAAAAAGAAAAGTTTCATAGGACTCAATCCATAAATAGATCTGTTACTGACATTTCTGGGCGTCTTATGCATAGTTATTTGCACGTTCTATTTTTAGCTCCGCAGTAGCCAACACTAAAAGAAAATGTAGCACCGCAGTAAAAAGATTAAGAGAGCCGTTCCTAAGGACACAACATCGAATCGAGCCAAGCCTCAAATGCTTGAACCTATGATCTCATCATTAGGATTAGGAGTCTGGTAGCCTAACTTCTAGACTATTGATGCCAACGGTCCAAACATAGCACAATAGCTAAATTTTGAATACTTTAAAAAGGCATGCAATTATTTTACAAACAGACCAGACGCAAAGTAGACTCAAAAGGCATGCAATTATTTTACAAACAGACCAGACGCAAAGTAGACTCATATAAGGGGCTTCATAAACCAAAATCTAACACCTACTAGCAGTTATACATCTTTATCTCCAAACATCCACCATGCAAGAACATCTTCTCCCATAAACTAACAAAACATATATCATTCATTCTTCAGGCTCAACTCTGTCACAGAAAACACATTTCTGAGCAAATGACACTGCCTAACGGACTGGATTGTCTGTCAAAGGCAAGCATGAAAAGTCATGTAATTTGCCAGTGAAAATATACATCTAAGATAAAGCCAGGCCGATCCTTAAAAAAAAAAACCAATAAAAAAAAGCAGTTTAACCACACAAACCAAACAACTGAGTAGTTGTAAGATATCAAAAAAGCATACAGAAGCAAATGAGTACATATACATATATATATCATACAGTATACAATAAGTAATATCCTCAAAATGTCCAACACGCATAAAATACTCAGATTTGAACTATATCAAAACTTTTAGGTGTATAACTTATAATCACAAATCAAAAACGATAAAATGAACTCCGGGTAAAGTCTTTGTCTATTCCACGACAAAGTGATATTCCTCCCACCACCAACTTTGGGCAACAGCTAATACTACAGAAAGAAATAACAACAACAACTTCTACAACATGGCAATGGGTTGCAAGGCAACAGCTCGCAACTGCTGGATTGACAACGACAACAATAACAACAACATCAAGCTTATACAGCGCAGAGTATTCATTGCGACTAAACAGACAGAAGACTGTTACCAACCCAGAGCGACATGTTAACAAAGTGATCTAAATGACTTGCCACTTATAATAGTAAAATTCATCTCTTTGAAGTACGGATAGACCATCCGTCTTGTCTTACAACAACAACCCCCCTCGACTTCATCAACACAGCCTCCCCCCCCTCCCAACCATTAAAAAATATCAAGACATCTATGAGATCACAAGAACATATAGTAATCTGTAATTTAGATAAATGGAGGAAACAGACGCACTATCTTAATTTATGCTTTAAAGAAGATACTGGAGAAAAAAACACAAATTCATTTCAGAATGCAGGAATGAAAACTATTAACATAAGTGAAAGTTTAAAAGGTTATTCCACAATCACATATTCATTAATACTTTCAAATAAATTCAAAGGATGACAAAACAATTCAAAAAGAAAAAGAAAATGACAAACAGAATTTTTTATCGTGTGTAAAAGAGAAAGGCACTTTGAAGGTTTATACTCATCTTTCCATCTACTTCAGTTTAAAACATTGGAACTTGTTACTACCAGAAATACTTTTCATTAAGAATTATCGCTTTCATTACGACAGGTACAGGTACATTTTACTGAGACAACCCATGCTAACAATTTACCAAGCCTGCTGGTTCTACTGAGAATGAACGATATTGAAATTTGTTTAGTCCACATTTACAGTAACCCAGGTGAGTAGACAATACAGTGAATTCCCATCTTTTACAGAAATAAAGGAATGTATATAAATAAAATGTAATTGAATGATTTGTATGGAAGTACTCATCTCACCAAACTCAGAACCTACTAGCTTTGGTTTCACAAAGTTCCACAAACTTGACTGGAACAACAAAGCAAACTGCAACTAAAGCTCAGACAGGACTCCTAATATACCTGTCTGCCTGATTTAAATATGTGATCATAAGAATGAAGTCCAATCTGTTCTTTAACAGCCTGAGAACACTTGAATGACATGCCAAAATTTTAAGATCAAAGGAAAATACTGAGCACAATATATATATATTTGTACAATACCCACACCGTTTGCTCTTTTGTCAACAGGGTTCAAAATACAGTCTGGAACTGTGGAAAATGTCAAGAGACTATGACATTATAACTTGAGATATTTTAACTGCTGAGAAAATTCAGCTGTAGGGTGCAAGCCAACAGGCAGCTGGAAAAACAACAATAGAGTTGCTTAGAGCCATGGCCCATAAGTTTCACACATGAAGAGAAACTTATTAACAAAAACATTTTTCCCTAGAGGTTTACTAGTTAGGTGAGAGGCCCTGCTAGAAATAACTCTGGTCAATCTGATGACAGAGCACTTGGTAGAGATAATTTTTTTAATTCTATGAAGAATGCAAAAAAGTTGTATCCTATTAGGATTTGAACAACAAACTTCCAATAGTGGCAGTAAAATTCTAATTTGAAATCAAGCTTCATCATGACCTCACAGAGATACACATTTGGATTGTGGGCTTACCTGACTATAACACAAACTTGCTCCGACTTCAAGAACAACATTATATAACAATATGAAATTTCACCTTGATCCAGAATCAAGCATCAAAAACAACAACATGTCCATTGAACACAACATTGGAGTTGATAGCTCTGCTATCATGTGGGTGGTAGCGTTTGAGAAGTTTCCGTGACTTCACAAACAACCTGCTTGGCCAGATGTAAGCCAGGCTGAGACGTGGCTCAGGGCGAGTGCAGGCTAGGAGTAATGCAAATATCTGAGGAGGGACCAGAATGAAAATATTTACCGTATTAAGAAATCTAATTGAAAAAAAAAATGCAATTCAGGTTGGTAAATTTCTTCTTACTTTCTAGTTCTAGTGAGGAAATCCCTTCTTACGCAAGACAAGTCAATTCTCACTCAGTTCGTTTCATGAAGCAAAATAAGAAGACCGTGAAACTTGAAAGAATATAATATGTGAGGCATCGTAGTGAAATCAGGTACATTTTCCCCTCAGGTTTGGGAATTTTTATCGAATTTTTGTTTTTCGGCTGAACACCTTTCATGCCCAATTAAAACATATTTCACTGTGGATTTTAATGAAACAACGTTAATCAAATGCATAAAAGATGTAAATTTTCTGTTTCCATGGACTCTCCAGCTAAGGAAATAACTAACTTTGGCGGCCATTTTCTTGCTAATTTTACTTCTGAAACCAGGCGACCCCCACCTCCTTCAATCGCAAATATCTCGACTTGTATCCAAGATA
>NW_004797413.1:383730-387624 GCF_000002075.1 Aplysia californica
AACAGTAGATCTAGTAATAGATCTAGATATCTAGATCTAGAACGTTTGTTCACAGCACAGAATTCTACAATTCTCTTATCACAGTGTAGAATTCTGTGGTTCAGGGTGAACGCTTCACTGGTTGGCCTACGGTGAACGCCCACCGGGTGAGAATAACCAAAAGACTCGCCTGCGCTATTCTCACCCGGGGTGAGAATAGAGGTGGCCTTGTCTCAAGACAATAGAAATAGACTCTGGCTTATTTAGATTTTGGAAGTGCCTATTCTCATCCGGGGTGAGAAAAGAAAAACGATCTACCTCTCACCCCGGGTGACACTTGCCAGCGTAGGCTATTCTCACCCGGTGCGAAACAAGACCTGCTTTTCCTCATTTTGGAATACTGTCTATCGGTGTGGATGATCAAATTGATAAAAGCCAAGAAAAAATTACGTTATAGCACAAAAGTAAGCTAATTTGATCATCTTCAACGATGCTATGGCTATTTCACTGTTTGAATTGAGCCAAACTACGCGGGTCGCCATTTTGTTTTGCCCGGAAGTTCTCGCAAGATCTACTCCTCCCCTCTCTCTCTCTCTCTTTCTGAATACTTTCTATCGGTGTGGACGATCAAATTGACCAAAACAAAGTTAAAAAATGATGTTAAAACACAAAAGTAAATTAATTTGGTTGTCTACAAAGATGCTACGGCTATATTTAACTTTTCGAATCAAGCCGAACTACGCGGGTTGCCATTTTGTTTTCACAGTGGATATTTTTACGGCTACCGTAAAGAAACAACGGGGATCTGCAGTGATCATGTAGATCTGGGTCTTGTTACTGGCATTTATCCACTTTTTCTTTTACCTTTTCTTCCCAGTCATGAGCAAAACGTTCATCTCACCTCCCCACCCAATCTTCCACTTTTCTTACAGAAGCCAAAGACACCCTTTCCCCTCTGAGGTGTAAGTTTATATTTTGAACGGCCCCTATAGGCCTAGATCTAATACATTGAGGCATGTCGCGTACATGAGAGGCGGAGTAGGGTCGCTTTTCGAGGATCGCCGTAAAAATAGCCTGGGACTCACTGGGAGGCTATCTTTACGGCACGCCGTAAAAATAGCCTGGGAGATAGCCACTGCGTTTTGTTTTGACCGGAAGTTCTCACGCTACTCCTCTCTCTCTCTCTCTCCACTGCCCACAGACAAAATTGTACGCTTTTAGTAGGCTACAGTTGTAATGGAACGTTTGTTCACGGCACAGAATTCTACAATTTTTCTGTTATCACAGTGTAGAATTCTGTGGTTTAGGGTGAACGCAAAATTTGTTGGCCTAGATCTAGATCTAGGCTATAACGGTGAACGCGCACCGGGTGAGAATAGTCAAAAGACTCGCCTGCACTCTTAGATTTTCTGTGCGAAGTGATTATTCGGACTCGAGTCCGAATATCAAAAAATGTTATTCAGACTCTGATTCTTGTCCAGCATGACATCACTTCCGACTTCCTGTGACTCGTGACTCCGGCTTCCTGTCCTGCCTCACTCGTGACTCGCCTCAGGCTGGGTAGAGACCGGGATTACTTCGGGCAAAAAGGCGTTTTGTGCAGGAGCCGAGTTGTTATCTTATGATGAATTTGAGGCCGGCTTGAAAAGTTATAGCGCTTCTAATAAATGTTTATTTGTCAAGGGATCATCAGAAGCAATTAAAGATGGCTCGTTAGAGTGTGTCGGGGTCGGATGGGCGGCCTGCACATGTGTGGCTGTGTGCGTGTCAGGGAGGGGGGGGGGGGGCACTATCGGTCCGGGCGTTGAACGTCGCATAGGCGTCAGTCTTTTTCCCCCTGGCAACTGATCATTATTACAATAATAAGCTAATCTTGACGTAGATCTACGTAATGAAATGTGCGCTGGTCTATGGCATGGAATCAAAAGTTGCCGTATGCTCAGCTGGCTCTACACAGCAACACAACTTTTTCTTGGTAAACAATCGAGATGACACAGGCTTGTGTGTATTTGAACGAATTGGTCTTTTTTTTTTTACTTACACAGCTCATAATATGCAGGTGCCAGGTGGTCTGCTAATCTTCAATTCTACCTTTTCTACAACAAAGAAAGTGGGAAACATGGGGGGGGGCGTATCAATGAGGCGGCAGGCATCGGATCGGCAGAAAAGGTGTGGGGGAAACTAAAAAATGGCGGAAAATTGGAAGCACTGAACGTTAGATCTATAGAACGAAGACACTTCCTTTTTTCCGGACCCGAGTCCGAATAACATTTTTTCGGTAAATTTTTACTTTCACTCCCGCACACAGATGCACTGTTTCAGGGGTCAAACTGCTGTACTGTTTGCTGCAGATCACACATAAAGCCACTAAAACTGTCGCAAATCAATTATTTTCAAGTCAATTTCAAATCTAGCTGTAAAATATCAAATTATGGGTGTAAAAACAAGGGGGCATGTCCCCCTGTAACCCCCCAGATTTTCTTTTACCCCAGTGGGGCATGCCCCCCTGGAACCCCCCGATTGGTCCAAAGCATGTCTATCTCGGTTAAAAACAATCAAATATTTCAAAAACTATTAATTTGCGACGGAAATGAAGTTGATATTCGTGTTCAGATTCAGCGCATCAATATTTAGTAGAAAATAGACAACTGGTAGCTGAGTGTGAGACGGGTGGGAAAGTAAAAAAATACAATTTTTTCATATTCGGACACGAGTCCAAATAAGACATTTTTTTATTCGGACTCGAGTCAGAATATGAAAAAATGTTATTCGGACTCGAGTCCGAATAACGACGGCCAACCCTTTTCTGTGACCACCCCTAATAGCCCTATCAGGCATGGACAGAATCCTATAGATTCACATAACAGAATTACAAAGCAGACTCATATTTTACTCTTCTTATATTCATTTGTGAGATCAGAAAGCGAATGGCGTGTTGAACAAGAGTCAAGTCCAAGACAGAAAATGTGGTGAAAACAATCCACTTCACTGTCTAAGTCTTGTCTTGACTGATTGTATCAACCTTGTCCTTACCTCCGCCTCCTTCATTCGTGGGAATTCCCTTCGTCTCATCCCATGCTAAATGGTGTCTCATCAATAAATCTAGTATCTGGGCAGCTAATAAACCAGTTATAACCGTAAGCCTGAAAGAAAGAGTGGTGGTAGACCAAGGCTACGTACAGATTGAATAGCGAAACCTGTTTGTTGTGCCAGCTGGACTTCCCATTGTGTTGAATACAATCGTTGTGAAAATAGACAAAATAGAAGAACATCGTGATTCGTAAGAATATCTCCTAAACGCACAACAAAAGTAATCCTCTGCAAATTCCTATTTCTCGATCCCCTCTTTGAGTGTTTGGACTAGATCTAAATGCAATACATACTCTCACGTTTAACGTCAAAATGACACGTTTCCAACGAGGGCAAGTGTGTGTTCAATACCTGCCCTGACTCTTAAGTTAAACATTCCGAATGTCAAGTGAGCAACAAAAACCGTAATAGCGACAGTAGCTTATGTTTGCATTAAGTATTTTAAGCTTGCGGTTGCTTCTTAAAGCTTGTATTGATAAGTTCATTATTTTCAGAGTACAACAGAGAGTATTCCAAAACTGCTGTGTCTTCTTTTGGGGGTATATTAGGTCCCCATAAACAGAAGTATATTTAAGAAGCGGGCTTTGACCCAGGCTGTCACTAGTGTCAGAGTCAACCCTGGCTGAGAGGGAAATCCCAGCAGAAAGACCGAGTCCGAGGTGCTAGATAAACATTCTCCCCACTCGGGAATCGTTCAATCGAGCTCATGTCTTCTCTGCTGCATGTGATAATGGTGCACCTGGTCTTTTCGTAACAAGACAGATGCTGGGAGAAAGAGAGAGAGAGAGAGAGAGAGAGAGAGAGAGAGAGAGAGAGAGAGAGAGA
>NW_004797413.1:389344-392557 GCF_000002075.1 Aplysia californica
GAAGAAGAAGAAGAAGAAGAAGAAGAAGAAGAAGAAGAAGAAGAAGAAGAAGATGATGATGATGATGATGGAGGAGGAGGAGGAGGAGGAGGAGAAGGAGGAGGAGGAGAAGGATGAGGAGGAGGAGAAAAAAGACGAGGAAATGGAGAGGGCGAGGGGGGAGGAGAAACCTTTTATGTATGATATTAGATCAAATACACGCATGCAGGTTGGAGGGTGCCCATATATATTATGTCCTACTTCTTTAATCTTCACAAGTGTGCTCATTCTGACTGTTATAAAAGTATCTGGCTTCTCCCAAAAAGCACACTATACCGTATACGTCTGTAATCAAAACGAACAAAAAAGCCTCCCACACCCAGTAAAATATAAATAGTGAAATGACATCAATCAAAAAAAGTAGATTGCATCCCAGAAGGAGTTTATTTTCTTTAAAAATATTCTTGATTACCAAATGGAAAAAGGGGGCTGAAAAAGTAGCCTACCAATACATCTGAAAGTGTAAACACTATCCAACTAGTCTACTACACATTATGCACCGAAAAAAAAGAACGATTTTGTAACCTTTATTCATGGTTCATACAATCTGTTATTTTCACAGCATTGCAGAGGCACAATGACATGAGCTCTTTTCAGTTTGATCTTCTCAGCTTATACAACCCCTTCCCCCTAGCTATCAACAAAACATACTATACCACATTTCTTGAAAAATAGGAGCGGGTGAGTTGACAAAGCTTGTCCTTTAGTCAAGCTCAGGGGTGCACATGGGTTTATTGGATTAACTGACTATGAAAAATCTGGAACAGAAATACAAATCTACACAGAGACTTTAGTATTAGTAGAGCAAAATTCAGCGGAGTTGACAATCTGTACTGATGACATGTAAAGTAAGGAGACACACGGCACAAAGAGTACATTATTTTAAAACCACAACAAAGGCAAGACGGCAATCTAGCACCTCCGTTTGTTGCCATTTTTTTGTCCAAAAGTTGCCATAAAAATGGCAGAAATTGCCATTAATTATCAAACTTTCAACTCTCTGTGACGACGTTATATGTTGAGAGAGGTAACTTAATCTAAAGCACCAGAATTTATTGTATTCTGTTTTAAGCAACCAGAATATCATTTATAGCCACACAGATGTAAAACGTGAAAAATAAAGGTTTCACAGCAGAATGAAATCAAAATTAGAACAGCACATAAACAACCACAAAAATTAACTGACAAAGACATGTGTTAACCTATCCGAAGATAGGCCCTTTTTAACCTAAACGTGTATAATTTAAGAAAAAGTACAGGATATTACTTACATTTATAATAATATAAATCATGGAATCACACAAGGGGCCTGCCAATGTCAGTATTCAGTTTTGGTAGAGACATGCTCTGGCATAACACATTTGTATTTTTTAAAAAGGTGAGAACAACATCAAATTAAATGACATACGCTATATAAACATTAAAAAAACAGAAAAAAGAACACATCAGAACAATAACAAGGAAAATTTAAACACAATAAAGAGGAACAAATTGAAGGGAAACAGCAATACATAAATAGTATGTAACGTACTTATTCTTAACATGAAATTTCATTGAAAATAACAAATCAACGTGGTGTCAACAAGTGAGAAAAAGACGAAGTGAAAGTAAACTTTCCAGTTATTCTTTCAAAAAGTAAAGTCAAGGAGGATTGGTTTCTTCATTTTTGGGTGTTTTTTGTATGTTTTCTTTTGTTGTTTCTCGATTTTTACTCCCCAGGGTTTGTTTTTCAATGTTTTATTCCCGAGCAGTGTATTTTTTTATGGTAGAAAAATGCAAATATCGCGGCCGCGATTCGTGGAACATAAATTGTCAAAAATCGTGGCCGCGACAAACGCAGATGCTTAGAGCAATTAAAAAAAAAAAAAAAACTATTTAAAAAATCTAAAGCTTCATGCTAAAAAATATAATTCATGAGGTAAAAGCAAAACCCCACATTTAAATTGCAAAAAAAAACACACTCAAAGCATTCTTCAGTAAAAATTGCTTTCACAACAGACAAAAGTGGACTGACACAAAAACACAACAGATTCAAACACTTTCTCAACCCTATAGCAAATTTGAAAAAAACCCCCCAAACATGTAAGAAAAATACAAACAATAGTCAGAGACACATTGTGACATTGCCCTTGCAGAACAAAAACTAACATATATGCACAGGGTAGACTACTATTGATTTTGGTAATGTCACACGGAACTGAATTCATGAAAGCCTATATTCTCAGCAGCTATCAGATTAATTTTAAACCAGAAGACTAAAGTTTATCCAAACAGTTTTTCCTCTGTGCTAAGCTTTGATGTAACATCAGTGTAGATAATATTTTTATAGCGCCTACTCATGGGTGCATACAACACTAGGCACTTTACATAATTCCAAGTACTAATTCATATATATATGAACAATACTGTAAAAATACTACTGTACACACACACACTCACTCATTTAAGCATACACCTTACACACATACAAGCATGCCTGTGCACACGCACGCCATCCACACAGAAACATACACCTTCTCTCTCATCACACATGCAAGCAAATACATCATTATGAGTGAGCATGTACGAACACAAAGTGTATATTATAATGTCATGCGATCTGCAGGTTGACGAAAATAGATACACAATAAAACAACTGAGTTAAAGATGGTTTAATTAATGTATATTTTTACGTCTTTACTTTATGTTTTAGATTTAGATTCAATGAGTGTAACACCCTACAGAACATTATTGTAAGAGTTTTACAGCACTTGCAACACAATAAGATCATCTATATAAGTTAAATAAGTGCCGAAGATTAGAGGCGTTACAAGAGAATAACAAACACAAAAAAGAAGGAGGAGAGATCAGGACGATAGATGGTTGATAGGAAAGAAGGAGCAAACCACACCAGAGCATCCGCCAACCACCCACTAATTTGTACAGAAAAATCCAAATAAAAATTTAAACGAGAAAATGACTGCTGCAAATTCAAACATACGTTTGTAAGTCTGGTTATTTGATATCAAGTATGTCTCTACATAAAGAATGTAAATAAAAATTGACTTTAAAAAAAATTAAAGTGAACAAAATGAACATAACACAAATACCATACCAATTAAAAGAGACTGAAATCAAACCCAGCATAGTACAAGAAAACAGTCACCACTTACAATTTTTTTCATAGTACTTGTG
>NW_004797413.1:392657-394175 GCF_000002075.1 Aplysia californica
ACACACACACAAGCCCTACCCCCTTAAAAAACAATAAAAAAAACCCTGGACAAACAAACTATACACACAACATAATGCATTAAAATACACACCTGAGACTGATATTATAGAGGAAGGTTTCATAGTGGTTTTTCTGTTACTAGTATAAGCATGTAGGTGGTAAGGGAATTAAACCTACATACATAATCAGGAACATGTTATTTCCACCCTTAAGGGAACTTTGTCTTCGTTAACTGTTCACTGATGTCCCAGAGTTTTTTAGCTTGTTCTTCATCACAAGCACTGCTGGGAAACTCACATTCCTTGCACAATTTACTGATATAAACTCCTGAACAACCCTTCAGTTCTTCTGCACTGGCACAGTAAACAACTGGCTGACAACCCTCACTGGCATCCCTCAAGCCTAGTGCAACAACGATAGGGGAAAAAAGCTTGGCAGTTACTCTTGACACAACGTGCCGAGCAATGTCAGTAGCGACCATCCCAGGGTGCAGTGCTAATACTGAAACACCAGAGCCATCCAGTCTCTTGCTGAGCTCTTTAGTGAACATGAGGTTTGCGAGCTTACTGTCTGCATAAGCTTTCATTTTGTTGTAACTCTTTTCACTGTGAATGTCATCAAAATTAATTGAGCCCCTTTTGCTAAGAGCTGATGACACAATAACAATTCTGCTCGGGGCTGACTGTTTTAGCCTCTCTGTGAGCAGAGACGTAAGGAGGAAATGACCGAAATGGTTCACACCCATCTGCATTTCAAAACCATCCTCAGTTTTACTGTAAGGACATTGGAAAACACCAGCATTATTAACCAAAACATCAATTCGATGTTCTTCCGAAAGAATCTCCTGACTGAACTCTCTGATAGATTTTATGGAGCTCAAATCAAGGGCTCGAGGAATTATCTCTGTATTTCCTGTTGATCTGCATATCTGCTTGGCTGTTTCTGCAGCTGATGCTAAGTTACGACAAGCCAAAATAATTCTAGCATTTCTTCGAGCTAGCTCTAATGCTGTAGCTTTTCCAATGCCACAATTGGCCCCGGTTATGATGACAGTTTTACCATTCATTTGGGTCTTACTTGGGCATAGTCTACTGTTCCTCAACAATCTTCTCAGGACAGCAGCTGTTACAAATCCAACAAATGCGCCTATTTTCCACCATGCCATTTTGAAAGGATCAAATCACAAAATGCGATTATCTGATACAGTAATCAAAATATTCAGATACTGCTAAAACTCAACAACACTGAAACAGGAGTGGTTTTATACTACGCAGGTTCAGATCTGTTGCCAACTCATCACATGTATCCAAACAAGATGGGGTACCTGGTAGAAGAGAATAAAAATTGGAAAAAAACATCAATTAATGCAGTGTAAACTTCTAAACAGTATATCAGGTTTGTGCACAAAGAAATGAGCACAGTAAATAAAATGTTCAGCAAAATAAAAGGCAATAAGACCGAATCATTTATCAGTGTCCAAAATTTAGAGAGAGAGAGAGAGAGAGAGAGAGAGAGAG
>NW_004797413.1:394679-419205 GCF_000002075.1 Aplysia californica
CCCCCAACCTTTTCTGCACATAATAGTTCTGCTGCTCTGTATGCCTCCCCTCTCCTGTACAAATAACTAGGAACAAGGGCATTTGGTAAATTTTTACTTTCACTCCCACACTCAGATGCACTGCTACTGAGGGTAAACTGGCTGTATTTTTTGCTGCAGTCGTACACATGTGGCCTTTAAATACGGTCGCAAATGAATTAGATTCTACATGTATTTTCAAGAAAATCTCGAACCTAATTGCAAAACATCAAATTATGGGGAAAAACAGGGGCATGCCTCCCCCCCCCGTAACCCCCTGGATAGGTCCAATGAGTTCATGTTGTCTGGGGAGTGAAAAATATCAACCCATCCGAAATTCAACTTAACTGTTGGGAACTGTAAAGAAGAAGAGGTCCTGGGACCCGAGAAAAAATCAACTTACTGAATATAAACTCTAGCAAGTTCCACAAGTGGAGTTGACTGTAGCATTGTATATTATGTGCACATACATTATACCCGCTCAACACTAACAGCAGACTCTTTTCACTCAACAATCTATGTCATTACCTCAGGGGAAGGACTTCCGTAAGGTGCGACCACCTCAACAAACTCAATAAATAAGAGACCTAACCCTAACCCAGACCAAACCTCTACCCCAAACTCTAACCCTCTAGTCTAGTCTACTGTTTCTTTAGTGGTCGCTCGTTTACTGTGACAGAATTCCTCCCATCTCAGCAGACCCTAGAACATTCAGAATCATTCTTGGCTTCCTGGGAAGCATACACTCTTCATACAGAGCAAAAAGCCAACTAAAATAAAGAGCTCAAACATTAATAAACTAACAAAGATAATTCGTTGTCTATAGCCCAGTCAGGTATCCATCCTCACCTGGGTGAAGTGAGGAAAATTCATGATCATATAAATACAGGGTGATAAAAAAAAACAACCTACAACTTTTTTCCCTAATATCTCGCACAAAATTTGTACTAGAATGTTGTAATTTGGAACTGATATATATAATTCATTCAAAAGGAATTTTTTAGACATAAATTTACAAATAATATAAACTAATTTCCTATATGCAAAATGCACCAATTAAAAAAATCTTGTAAGGAAAGTCATGAAATGATTGGTTTGTTTTTTTCTACTTTCCTTTTATTTTAAAAATCTACTCTTTCCATCATTGTAACCTTTAAATAATATTTCTTTTTCCTACAGAGTTAATTTTTCTTTTAAATTCTGAAATTCCGAGAACCAATGGTCTATATGTCCTGTCCTTCTTTGGACTTGGCACATTTGAACGCGTCGTTTGTAATATTCAGAGGTGGCCAAACACAAAGATCCACTCAACCATGAATATTCAGAGCCAAACACACGGTACACCTTACAGTATGCAGCTGTTTGAGTGTTCCTAGAGACAATAGGGGAGGTTGCCCAAGTACACAGCATTTGTGGAGTTGATATAACCTGAAGGTGAACATGGGCTTTGCCAAGGAACCAAATGTCATATGTTCATGCTTTTCAAACGATTGAGGAATCACGAACACATTAATTACTATCCTCTGATAGTTTCGCGAACAGGAAAATGGTACAGCCGTAAATGAAGATATGACTTGAGAATGCAGACCGTTGAGATGTAGGGGAGTCATTGCTACAGGCATCGTCTACGGACAGACATCTCATATGGGGCTCATCTACTGAAATCTGCACCCTGTTGACATTTAAAGGGGTGCAGATGGTGTGTGTTTGGTAGAGTTGGGTTGGGCTCGCTAAATCAGCGTCCGCGAGTAACGAACTACTCGCGCTTGTGAATAGTAGTTCGCTACTCGCTAAACATCGGACAGAGACAACAGTTCGTTTAGCGAGCGGGTGGACGGGTGGACAAAGAGACTCCATGCATTCGAGCGGGTGGACGGACGTATGGGGAGCGAGTCCTTCTATTGCATACTTCTTACACCCCCCCCCCCCGAAAAAAAAAATCACCCTCCTGGCCCACATTGTTTGTAGCTAGGCGTTCACAGCGGAAATTTCTCTACCCCCCCTCCCAAAAAAAGGCCTTTGGGAATTCGTTAAGCTTTGACTTCCCAATAGTTGGAATGTAAACAGCGTGACCCACGCAAGACGTGAAAGGTTATACACATAGTTAGTACTACGTCACCTGCCTCTCTCACTCCCTGCGGCACCGCTAGTGGCTTGAAACATTAGGCCTAATTAACAAACAATAAATAGACAATGGGTCTAATCTCGCGTTGAGTATCTCGTCTGCTTGAGTTTGTCCGTTCGCCCGCCCGCTCAGTGAATAAAACTGTGGAGCGGACCTAAGAAACGAACTGACTTGAGGCTTGAGGTCCGCAGTCCGCTCGCCGAGAGAGTAAAATTGTGGAGCGGACCCAAAAAACAAACTGTCTTGAGGTTCCCAGTTCGCTCGCATGGCGTCCGTTACCTGTTCGCTCTGACTGAGTCCGCGAGTAACGAACCCGTCCGTCCGCTCGTCCCAACTCTAGTGTTTGGTCTGAAGTGGTCGTCTTGTCTAGGAATTTTTAGTTCTGATTCTCTACAGGTCCTAACTGATGGACCTTTTCCACCCTTGACATCAAAGAAGGCCATAAGGGCACTTAAACAATATTTCCGTGCCTTGTGCGAAACTTACGAACTGAGTTGGTGGAGGGAAATGTTCAATACAAAAAGCCCTCTGCTCTTTACTATTCTTAACCATGATCTCAGCAGACAAAGGAAACTTGAGAAAAACTATCTGCAAACTTCTGACTTCTGTTGGCCTGTTAGACTGCTGTAACCATAGATCTAGATCTAGATCGGGCTTTTTTGAGTATACTATGTGCGTGTTTTTCCCCCCCTGTTGTTTGCTGTTCATGGTGAGAAATGGCCTTCACCCAGCCCATTAAATAAACTAAAACTGAAACTTATCTACTACTGTATGTTAGCACACCTGAGGGGGGGGGGGGGGGGGGTGAGAATAGCGAGACATATATTTTCTATATATAGGGCCATAGGCTTTTCTCACCCCTAACCCCTTCCTAGATAGATCTATCTAAAATAAATATCAGAAAAATTCCTTTTGATTTCCAAAAGTTGTGTACAAATTTGAAATACAGAACTTTAGTGTGGAGGAAATATTAACAAAAAAGTTGAACAGTTTTTTTTATAACCCTGTTAACCTGTTAGATAGAGACATAAAAAGTCAGTGCATGTAGTCATGTAGGGCCTACCGTATGATGGCGCAGACAATAATACACGGGATTTATTTTCTAGGAGGAACTAGAATCTATATATTCTAGATCTAGAGTCTAGGAAGAAAAGAAATACGATAAGAAGACAGCAGTAGAATCTAATTTCTACATCTGATTTCCAGAAGTCTACGGTATCCCGAAGTCTACTTCGCAATCAGTTACAACAGGAGCAGGCTTTAATAAAAAATTATTTTTTTTGCCATTTGATGGTTTTCATTTTCACCAGCAGTCCATCCACTTGACCTGAGCTTGTTGAATCCCTGCCTGATAGAATACTCGGGAAAATACAGTTAAATAGAACCTCCAGCCCCCCCCCCCCCCCCCCCCCCCCCAAAAAAAAACACAAAAAATCCAAGATATTAAATTCACAAACCTTTAAAATTCAAGAACAGTACTGTGAGTGCATGCCACGGACGTCTGATTTATTTACATGCCGCTTCCTACAGCTGACACTGACAGGAGGCCGGGTCAAAACAACGCAAACTGCGCAAACAAAAAACATTACACTTTTTTAAACTTTTGAGACGATGGAGCTCTAACAGAAATTTAAAAAATGTAACCTTTTTTCCAATTTCAAAACTGTTACACTGCTGTCCACATCACCATTTTGCGTAAAGTTAACTTAATGACAATACAAATTTATTGAAAAAAATATGAATTTAGTTTTAAAAGACTTGATACTCATTTTCCATGTTAACCCTGGGTCGGCCTTAGTTTGTTTTTTAATCCACAGTACCATCAATCTTTTTATACAACTGTTGTTTGCAAATGGCGACGCCTTGTAAACAAAGCTTCCGCACTCTATTCAATGCCTGTCTTAGTATGCTGGATAGGTTCCAACAATCGAATTATATTATTGTTCTCATAAAACAAACAATTACAACAAAACAGCTACTGATGTATACCAAAGATGTGTATACTCTCATACTTGCGTGTCTCATACTTCAGGTGGCCGAGTATTCAAAAAAAAAAAAAAAGTAAAAATGATTATAGAATAGAGCCAGAGGATCATTCTCACTCTCAGTGGTCAGTGGCAGTGGTGGAGGGCTTTGGTTTCGTTTGTGTGCTAGCTTTGAATTTGAGTGAGTATGATAACTGACAATAAGAATAAGCGTGGACTTGGTGAATTGGCTCGTTTGTCAGCTGAACTTTGTGATATACTTGACTCGGTGTCAGTTCATGCAGTCTGGACTGCTCACCGATCCCTGTCCCTGTTACTGTTCTCTTTGTTGTTGCAGTAGCAGTACTTTAGAACCATGGCTGGGAATTTCAGTGTTGCATTTGTGGCTAATTGTGTGTGTCGAGATTTTGGAACACAAACTTTTATTACTTTTGAGGATATGAATCTTCTTATTACTGGCATGGTTCCAGAGAAGATTTCAATGGGCGAGAAATCTGGACAAGAGAGACACAATAAGAACATTTTTTATCATCAGGCCACAGATGACAGTGGTATGGACCCTACAACACCAGACAATACTGCGGTTGCTAGGACAATAACAAAGTCCAGCAGATCTGATACTGAAATAGGATTGCCTGAATCTCAATTGATCATAGAGCAGTCGGATATAAAAGCAAAGCACAGATCTGCTGTTGTCAGTGATCAAGAAATTTTGAAAAATGGTCACTGCAGTAATTACAGCCCTAAAATGAGTGATGAGACCACAACGTCCCTGATTATTCCCTGTAATGACGAGTATGGATTGACAAAAGCTGAGAATGATGGTTTTAGGAATTCTGTGAATTCACCACTAAGCAATTTCCGTAGTTTGTCAGAGAAAGTTCAAAGTTCTGACAGAACTAAAGGAATGACAATTTTGAAAAGAAAAACTAAACCTTCAGATACATCTAATATCGATGCTAACGTGAAGGATGGATCTCAGACAAGGCCCCTTTCAACATGTCAGTATTGTTCTAAAAAGTTCTCCAAAAAATACCTTCGGGTTCATATGTGGATTCACGAAAAAGAAAAACAGTTTTCTTGTGATCTGTGTAAAAAGAAATTTCTCAGAGCACGTGAACTGATTTCTCACAAACGCACTCATACTGGAGAACGGCCTTATTCTTGTGCTGTTTGTTCGCAGAAGTTTGTCAGTGCCAGCTCCTTGCGCAGACATGAATTGCTTCACAACAGGGAAAGTGACGAGAGCAGGCAACTGGTTTCATCTTATGGATGTGATATTTGTGGAAAGGTAAAATTTTGAAGGTATCTTTTATTATAGTAACACAAAATAATCAAATAGCACGTTTTCGTCATAGTGTTTGAATCTTTAAGCCTCGCTGAGTGAATTACAATGGCACTGGACAGACTGGCTTGAAAAGCCACAGCCTACCCCAGCCTGTGGGAATGGCAGCTTACAACAGCATTGGGTAATGTGTTTTTAGTTTCGCATATTTACTTTGCTTAGAGGACTGTGGTCCCATCAGGGACATTAGGCTGCCGACAAGAGCTCTCTACAAATCCAGATCCTGGGCCAGTTTCTCCCGCTATCCCCGCATTACCCGACCTCTTTCTTCTGCCATCTCTCGGCGCCATGTGTTTTTGGTTGGCCTTGATTCCTCTTCGCTTGCAGATTCCAGCCCAGGGCTTGCCTGGTGATGCTGGCTGTTGGCTTTCGGGTTCTTAGTCAGTGTGGCTATTACGGTGTTGCTCTGCTTGTGTTTAGCCTTCAAGTACAGACAGCTGGGCCCGTAGAGGACTATGTCAACTAATATGAATTTTGCTGACACGAATCACGCATGGGAAGGACTTCAGGAACAAGTGGCTGCCCAAAAAAAACACAATAAAGAAGAGACCTAACCCTAACCCTAACCTGGACCCTACCCATAACCCTAATCCAAGCCCTAATCCAAACCCTACTGCCCTAACCCATGCCTCAACCTTAACTCTAAACTTTCTGTTCTATACTCTCTCTATTTCATAGTGGTCGCTCGTTACGGAATTCCTTCCCACGCATGTTTCATTTTGATTACTCTTAACCTTCACATGGGATGCGCTCTTCTAAAAATAAAAGTAATTTTTGAAAAGTTTTGATGGTCCCTGATACTGAGACAGATATTTCTTTAGTTGTAATGTAAGTTGCTATTTCATGTGAATTTCAGAAATTCTGAATAATTTGCTGTTTTTTCCTTTTTTTACAGGTGTTTGCACAGAAAGGTAACCTGAATGTCCATTTAAAAACCCACTCAGGAATCAAAGAGCATGCTTGTACACAATGCAGTAGGAGCTTTGTGAGCAGTGGGGACCTCAAGAGGCATCTTCGAGTACATTCTAAAGAAAAGCCTTTCACTTGTATAGAATGTGGCAAGTCCTTCACCGCCAGTAGTTCTCTAGTCTGTCATATGAGGGTGCATACTGGTGAGTTGTCAGAAAATACAATTTTATAATGAAAGGAACCCCATACTCTTGCTTGATACTTGTCTTTAGTTTTACATCAGTATTCTACTTTGCCATGCCTGCTTTATCATTGTCCTGTCTTCCAGACATATATACAGTCAAACCTGTGTAAGACGGCCACCCATTGTCAAGGAGAAAAGTGTCCGTATAAGACAGGTGGCTGTCTTAGGCAGGACTGATCAAGATAAAGGAAACAAACCTTTCCCATCTGAGGCCCCAATCGAAAGTAGCCCCATTGTTGTTGTCTTTGTTGTTGTTATTGTTGTTGGTTTGTATTTCGTTTGTAATTTTTATTTTGTCGCTGATTTTGCACAATGGTGACAATAAAGCGAAATGTATCAGACAAGGAAGACCGAGTGCCATGTTAAAACAAACACATGGGTCGCCACCACTCGGAGAACGAGGGACGCTTCTGTAACAAGTTCATGTTGACGTCCTTTGTTACTTTGTTACAGACTGGGTAAACAGTAACCACTCATCTCACTTACGATTTGTGTATGAGTTCTGGGCGGGGCTTATGGGTTAAGAGGGATCACACGCTTACCTTACCAGCAGCTGAAAATTGGTAGCTATTGGTCAACAGTGGGAGGGGCCTACGCAACATGATGGGTTGGAGGGACTACCTAACAACAACGACAGGTGATTGAATTATGACGGCTCGCCCACAACGCCAGGGGCCAATGCACAATTTATGACAAAGCGTAATGGAGTCACTAAGGTGACCGTCTTAGACAGGTATTATTGCTTAGTATTATAGGGGTTGTGTGTTAAATTATTGTGGCTGCGGCCGCGTTGGACAGGTACCCGTTTTACGCAGTTGAATTATATAGAAAAAACGCAAGGGGGGAAATGGAAAGTGTCCGTTTGTACAGGTGACCGTCTTATAGAGGTGGCCGTCAGGGCAGGTTCGACTGTATATATATATATGTGTCATGATGTGGTGGAATCAGGCGCTCGTCAATTTTTGGGCATGTGAAGTTATTGGTTTCATGTTAAAGTTTGCTCAATTGTCTTATCATGGAAAAAAATACCCATCTTTGTTCAATAAAAGTCAAGATATTTGAGTTTAAAGAAGTTGGGGTCGCCTGGTTTCAAAGGTAGAAATATAGAAAAAATGGCTGCGAAAGTCTGGTTATTTCCGTAGCTTGATAGTCCGTGGAAACTGAAAACGTACATTATTTGTGTCTTTCATTTACGTTTTTCAATAAAATCCACACAGAAATGTGTTCTTAATTGGACAACAATGGTGTTAAGCCAAAAAACAGAAATTTGATAAAAATTGCTGAACTGGCAAAAAAAAAAAGCCAGTTTCTTCAATATCATTATTTTGACGAGCACCTGATTTCATCACGCTGCCTCACATAAATGTGTTTCTCCCAGGTCTGGTAAGTCTATGATTTTGTGTTTAGATGTCCTGATTCTCGTTTTCCTGGAAAACAGTAAAAAAATCCGCTTGATGGTTTTGAATGGCTTTCCTGAAAGGATTCTCTGCTAAATCTCTTGAATAGTTGGCTACTGGTTGTTCAATCTCTTGTGCTACTGATTTTTTTGTAAATGTGACCGTTTTGCCAACATAGTAGGGTTTGGCTTCAGGTCTGGCAGCCACATTCCAATTTTGAAGGTACTCTACACGTTTTTATACTGCCTAAAGTAGTTTCAGTTTTGGTAGGAATTTTGAAATTTGCTCATGTGGCAGCCGAAGCCTACTCTGATCTTATCAATTTTAGGACCACCAGGGGATTTTTAATGTTTGCAACTTGCGCACGGGACTTCTGAGATTTTTTCACCCATGTGTGTGTGTGTGTCTGTGTATGTGTGCATACATGTGCGCACGCGTTCGTTTGTGTATGTGTATGTGTTGCAAGCATTCTCATATGACTTTGTGATGACCTCTCATTGTTGCACATTTGCGTTGGTCTTATGCAACTTGAATCAATGCTTCTCTTTACATAGACCGTCTCCATCTCTCTATCTTCTCTCTCTGTTTATTTCATGCAACAATTACTATCTCAGAAGAGGTTTTCTTAAATAAAGGACATGAAAAACTTTCGTTTCTAAAATAGTTTTGTGACCAAGCATTTTTTTCTGTTTGTTTTCATTTTCATCAAGATGAATTTTTTTCCTCTTTCAGGTGAGAGGCCGTACATTTGCTCCGAGTGTGGTGCTTCTTTTAGTGTACTCAGTCACCTTAAGCAACACAACAAAATACATGAAAGGGGAGACTTATGGCCGAGAAAGAAAAAAACTTTTCAGACCAGAGACAAATCCTTGACCAAGAAAACTCAGAAAGGTAATCCTTCTTTAACCCTATCCGTACGTCGTGGTTTACTATCGTATCCATACGACGCGGGGAACTCTGTGCCACCACATTCAAAGATGAAATTTACTCCTTAATCTGATCTATACGCTTTGCATAGCAGTCTGTCAAAATGGTTTTTTGAGAAATACGGTACTGAAAGTTTCAAAGAGATCTTCGTACTAGAAGTATTTTAAAATGTGAAGAATACAACCCCAGGGGTACAAAATGACCCCAGGGCGTACATGTAGGGTTAACACCTTTCTCAAGCAATGCAATTGCATTTGACTATCCTAGATCATAGCTATGTTTAAATAAGAGAGGCATATAACTCTTTTGGACCTGATGTGGCATAGGATAGGTGCTATACAAGCTGACCAATGCAAAATTTCTGGCACGGTTTGAGTTTGATAATCACAGTTTCGCTCACATCCAAATCATTTGTGTCGTCAGTCAAGTCCTTACCAGAGTCTGTAATGTAATAGTTAGACTCTCCAACATTGTACTCAAATGACATGAGACTGATTCCCACTTGTGGAAGTTTACTTTGCAGAGTGCCTCTGTATTTCTGCTGTTAACTGTATTCCACTCAGATCAGATTGACTCTTGTTTTAGTATTGTTTTAGTAGAGGTTTTACGGTGCTCGCAACTGCATAAGGTCATATGAGTGCCTGAAGATTAGAGGTGTTACAAGAGAGTAACAAACATAAAAAAGAAGGAGGGGAGATAAGGATGATAGATGTTTGATAGGAAAGAAGAAGCAAACCACACCAGAGCACCCGCCAACCACCCACAGATTGACTCTAGTAACAGGTAGGGTCAAAGTATCTAAATCAGGAGTCTCATATCCAAGCTGCTAGAGGTGGAGTCTGGGTAAGTCAAGGCTGCATGAGTATTCCACAAAAAAAAAGGGTTTCAAAAATTATTTAAAATACAAAAAGGACAACTGGTCTAATCTTTCAATATTTATTAACTCAGTTGGACACATGAACTGTTCTTCAAAACATAAGCTTCTGTTACTTACTCCTTGCTTCCAAAGACCTGGCATTGCTTCTTTTTATAACATAGCTCAGCCATATTTTGCTTGAGGGAGGAAGCAAACGATACTCTCAGTATGACTTAAAGATGCTCATCAGTAAATTTGGATCTGTACATTGACCTATTGACTCACTTGAGCCTGAGCTAGTTTTCACCCAACAACCATTGCAGCCTGACAATTTTGGGGTTTTTGAATTGTTTACTATACAAAGACTGAAAGCTATCATAATACAAAAAATGCAACACGTGAAATCATCACCATCATCATCATCATCGTCATCATCATCAATGCCTTTCACCCCTGGCAGGGTATAGGTCACATACAAGCTCCTTCCATTTATCTCTGTCCTGGGCCATCCTTCCAAGTTTGTTCCAAGTGAGCTTCATCTCTCTCATTAAAGAAATGCTCCCACAGAAAAAAAAGCTGCATCTAATTTGTCTGAAAAGTTTTATTTTATAAATATTTTGAAATGGCAGTGTCTGGAGCTTACGCATTTATGGGGGGCCCAATTTAAGATAAAATCATCTATCGCTATGCAGGGGTGACTGACTTAGTTCGTTACAGCTAAAAAAGTATCACACATAACTTTACCAAATTTTTAAGGAAACGAAACAAGTGGGTCGACTGTTTGCTCGCCGCTTCCCTTAGCTTGTAACCGAAAAACACCGGAGATATCGATCAATAAAGGGCATACCATAGTATACTCGGGATTAGACCACCGGGCCAGCAGCGTCTCTGGTAAATACACAGGAATAGGCTCAAGTGAGTTAAAGTTAATGGTGGAGAAGAGCTTTACACTCAAATGATAGTGCTATCAAAAAGGCAAAAATGTGCAAGTGAAGAAAATGTACACGCCATATTAACTCAAAACTTTGATGTCAAAAAGGGGCTGCAAAAAATCATCCTGTGGACCTCAAATGGTCTGCAGGCTGTGAGTTTGAAACCCCTGATCTAAAATGTGTCAGAGGAGAATAAAACGTTTAAGATCAAATGAGGTCAAGTTGTCCGTCAAGGTCACAGTGCAGAGTACTAATATATTGATGCACTTTCAAAAGTTGAACAGTAACCATTAATATTAAACATAATATATGAATATTTCCTCAAAGTATTTCTTTTGCTTCAGTATACTTATTATAGTATATCGCGACCTCAGTGCTTTCTTGTCGTATCTCCTTTTGTTTAACAGTGAAAATGTGACATCTTCTTAAGCTCACTCTTTATAAGGAACTGTTTTGGCTGTTATTAAAAATGGAGATACGACAAGAAAGCCCTAGGGTCGCGATATGATTGTTGAAATGTTTCTATGGCCTCTGTGTCCAATTGTATGCTTGGCTCTGGCTACCTAACTCTACCTTTATCCTTCTGCACACTGAATGCTTGCCCTTGTGTGCAGCAGTCTTAATCTCTCAGCTATGCCCAAGGAGCTCAGGTGCTTGGAACTGATAAGTTCAGAAGGTCACCGCTCAAACGGTTTTATTGCAGCTGTAAAAATCACACCTTCAGGAATAAGGCCTCCAGGACTAACATTATTTTGTGATTTTTCTATTCCTCAGATGACTCAAGAAATGTACAGAGTGAATCTTCAGCACGCAGCTCCCAGCTCGATGTATGTCAAGGACTTTCCAGTCTTACCAATAGGCTGGACCAGTCAGAAAACACAAATTGCTTATATCAGCATCACTCGCAAGATGGACTTCTTTTCTCTGGACCTGATAGTGTCACTAATTACTTTAAGAGCAGTTCTTTGTCTAACTCTCAGGTTGTGAACTTTACCGACCCCAATGCTGTGTGTTCTTCTGGTGACACTATAGCAGTTGTGATTCAGAACTCATTGGAAGCTCACACAGGTCTCATCGACAAAAACTTTGTTGATCAGCAACCTAACACTGATACTGATGATGACATTGGTGGACATATTGTGTCTCTATCATCAAGTACGTTGTGCCACGCAGATGTCAACAGGCATACTGAGATGTCATTTTCTTCCTTTGGTGTGGATGAAATTCAAATACTCTCTTACAGTGGCGGCAGTTTGAATGCTGATGATGTTTCTCGAGTTACATGTGCTCCTGTGGAGGGGAGTATACCCGAGTACATTCCGGATGTGTCATCACAAAAGCTGTAGCAGACTAGAGTAGGATAAATTGTTGTTTTTGTTGCGCATGTATCATTTTAACACATCATTGTGCCAGTAGGAAGTTGATTTGTACTAATTTTCACTATTTACAGGAACTGTGAATAAGTATATTGATTATAAATTATCATATTATTTTTACCTCAGTCCTTATCAAACTGAGGAGAGAGGTGGAGGTGGCCCTGGTTGAAAAACATAAGGGGTCTTTCTTGAAATTTATTTGTTTGGTAGTTTTCCTGGTTTTGTACTGACTCAGCACAATCTTGTCAGTGATGAATATTGAACCAAAGATTCTAGTTTTAAATGAAATAACCTTATGCGTTGTGTCAAAAGGGGTGTCAAACCATTTTCATCTTATACCAAACCAAATGTGTGGCGAGCTGCGAAAACCGTTCGGAAGTCGCTGTGCTTACTTTAGAGCTAGGCCGTCTCAAAGGTCATTTTGGGCTTTCCTATGAAAATTGAGATTTTTGCACCAATTTGTTATTCAACATCTTAACTTTCATCTCTAGAAATATTAAACAATACTTTGGGATGGAAATATGTCAATTTTAATTGTTTTCAGCATCACCCCCAACCGATATGATTAGCAAACACGGCTGATGGTGCTGAAGAGGACTCCGAAAATCCATCTCTTTTTGACCGACTTTTCCGAAAAGTATTTTGAGACAACCCCTACATATCATACATCGTTGGAAAGCTCAGTCTGTGTACTAGCGAATAAAAAGTAGTGCGCATACCTTGAACAAAGGAGCATGGAGTGCGCATCCAGATTAATGCGCCACTATGAATGTTTGTAGTAAAAATCAAGTGCCGAGTTTAAGCACCAATATGTGTCCATAATTGCCACAATTCTTACCTGAAATACACCCTTAAACTAAAAAAAACTACTGGAAAACTGTTAAGAGGCAATAGTTTGTTATTTTATCGAAATAAAGAGTAATAATTTGAAAGAACAGCATCTGAACCCTGACCCGTGCCCAGACCCCGCTCACTTTCAAAATGGCGAGTCCCAGTGGAAAGAGTGTTGAGACACTAGCTCGTCTGTTGAATTTAAACGCTACAGATACAGAAGCTTACCAAGAAGTCTTTGATGCTTATTTTGGTGACAGACAGGAATCGGAAAATGACTCAACTACTGATGAGGAGCAATCCAGTGATGGTAAGTAGTTTAAAATTGTTTTTTAAAGGCTCTTCCCAGTCTTTCTCTGTTTCGACATGATGCTTTGTTTACATTCTCACCCTGACTGTTTAATCATGATAAGTCATGACCACATATCAAAATGTAGATAGATTTAGATATAAGATGACCTCCTGTTCTGTAATAGATTCTGTTAGACCACCTTCAGTTTGTAGGTAAATTCTAAAGTAAGCTAAATCTAGATCTAGATCTAGACTTAAACTCTTCTTGTGTCCCAGACCCCTGAATTTCTGAAACATGTGTGCACCTTTTGTATTGTAATTGTTGATTAGAAACGCTGGCTACATTCTAGATCTAGATCTATAGAGCATTTGATTTTATCTTTTCCTTTAAATGTTAAACTTGTGTCATCTTAATTTATACATTGGCCCACAGGGGTAGATTAGATCAGTTTTCTCAGTGCCAGTAATAATAATAATAAAGTCAAGTAAACTTAACTTCGGTTGAGTGGTTGAGATTGTGCTGTGGACTATAAACCATTTGGCATTATCTTTTCCTTTAAATGTTAAGCTTTGTCATTTTAATTCATCATACATTGGCCTACAAGGGTAGATTAGATCAATTTTTCCAGTATAATAAGTTAAAGTAAACTTTACTCTGGTTGAGTGGTTAAGATTGTCCTACATTCCTACTGCAACTGCAAAATAAGCTGTTCTTAGAGCTAACACAAGTAAATGCTTTTCCCCAGATGACTCGGTCTGTGAAGTTCTGACGACTGAGCTAGACCTGTCAGAAAGGATCGTGCCTCTTGAACGCAAAAGACCCCATCTGTCAGCCATACCAGCACCCCCTTCACCGGACCAACCGAATTTGCACATCGACCCACCTTCCACGTCAACGAAAGGGCCTGTCCCATACCCCTGCTCCTGTAAGTCAACACCGTGTTACTCAAACTTTGATGCAGAAACAATCCAGGACATAAGACACCAGTACATTGCCTTAACAGACAAAGAACTTGACATAGCTGTGTTGTCAAAAATTTCGAGTGGCATTCATTTGGATTCTACTACCCGCAAATCACGAAAGGCAGTTCAAACAGAACGGAAAGCGTCACGGACGGATTACTTGCTCCATGGACACTGTATTTGCCGTGATTTCTTCCTGTACATCCATGACATTGGGCTTGGCAAACTGACAACCCTGATCAAGCATTACAAGGCCTGTGGTGTTGAAGCCCGTGTCCACAAGAGCAAGAAGCGACTTCCCCATAACACCCTGAAGTATGAGGACACCAGGAGGGTAGTTGACTTCATAATAAACTACGCAGAGATCCACGCCATAGAACTGCCAGGTAGAACACCCAGACACTGGATTACGAATGTTAAGTTGCTGCCCACACATTGTACAAAGACACTGGTATATGAATTGTATAAAACATCATCTGAGGAAGCAGGGAACCACTGTGTTCACATCTCAACCTTCAGGAAGCTGTGGAGACAGTTGGTGCCTTTTATTAGGACCATGCCTCCTGCAACAGATCTCTGCTGGACCTGTCAGAGAGGTATGCAGCAAATCCAGCTGTCAGCCAACAAGTCTGATGAGGAGAAAAGACGGTTGATAGACAATTTGAACTCTCATCAGGAGATCGTTCAGAATGAACGGTCATTTTACCAACACAGCTGTGAAATGGTAAAGGCACAACTACCGCCAGCCAGACTACCTGGACCCCATCCATACTGTTCCTTTCAAGGAAAAAATCACATTTCTTTTGACTTCGCACAGCAGACTCACTTTCCAAGTGATCCTCTTCAAGCTGGGCCAATTTATTTCAAGACCCCCCGGAAGTGTGGCCTTTTTGGGATAAATAATGAGGCGCTGGGAAAACAGGTGAACATTCTAGTTGATGAGGCTCACAACACGGGGAAAGGTGCCAACACAGTTGTGTCTTATCTTCATTTCTATCTAGAAAACTTCAGCCTTGGTGAGACAGAACTTCTTTTGCACGCAGACAATTGTGCCGGACAAAACAAAAATTCTGTTATGATTTGGTACCTCATGTGGCGATGTGGCACCGCTCGAAATAGGAATATTTGCCTAAGCTTTCTGATTGCGGGTCATACAAAGTTTAGCCCAGACGGTGGATTTGGCCTCATAAAAAGAAAATTAAAGGTAACAAAGGTTGATTGTTTGCAAGATCTAGTCAAAGTTGTAGATGCTTCGGCTGCTATGAACAAGGCCATTCTAGTGGGTACAGAAAATGGAGTATCTCAACTTCCCACCTATGACTGGACGACTTTTCTTTCAAAGTATTTTAGTAAGGTGAAAGGAATAAAAACCCTTCAACATTTTTCTTTCGACAACTCAGGAGTCATCACAGTGAAAAAACACAGCAATGCCCCTGAAACAGCCCAGGCCCTACAGAAAGCAGCTCTCCCTGGGCCGGGTGTTCTGCCGCCAGTAATACCGTCACCTGGGCTCAGCCTCAAACGCCAGCAATATCTCTTCAAAGAGATTCGTCAGTTCGTTTCCCCTCACTGTCAGGATGTTGTAACACCAGAGCCAACAGCAGTACCTGAAGACAGTGGCAGTGACTCCTCTGACAGTGAATATGAAATGCCAGCCAAAGTGACAAAAACTGTAGCAGGACCAGGCAAAGCCATCCGAGGTCGAGGTCGGGGACGCGGCCGCCGAGCCAAAACGGAGTAATCTATGAAACATCAATAATGTGGATATAAATACATCAACACCAGCTACAAAGGTAAGAAAACCTATTACATTTTGTCTACGAGTATGTTGTTGTGGTTACTGTAATAGTATATGTTGTGTTTTGTCCCTTTTGTTGAGCTCATATCAGCCAAAAACATTGCTCAAACTTTTAAAGCCGTTTTTCTCTTTTCGGATTTTCCCTGCCTTGCGTGATAAAAACTGCAATATCTCGGAAACTATAATAGATAAAACCCTCCAAATAAAAAGCGAAATACTCAGGGGAAGCTGTAGAATAATATTAGGTAGAAATCTCAATTTTCATATTTGGACCCATGTGAATGGTTTTTGCAGCTCCCCACACAAATTACATGGTTAAGTCCCTTCATTGATGTTTTTTTAAAAAGTGCAGGCAGGGGCAAGAGTGTCCAAGTCCCAAAGCAGGAGAAAATTTTGTGAAATCGGTTGAAATACCCAAGTTTTCAAAAGTGAGACTAAATCTGACACTCGCATATTATGTCACCCAAGGGAATTTCATGAAACAAATTAGATCTATATCAATTGCTTCCAACTGGGCTGACAACTTTAATTTTCAAGATGGGCAGCTTTGTTTTTATCAATTAATTGTCAACTCATCGCGGGCCACATTGGTTGATTACTGGCTTGACTGCACACCAGACTGAAACTGCTTGCGGGCTGGATCTGGCCTGTGGGCTGCAATTAGCCTATGCTTGGTTCAGTTGGATCCCTCTCACTCTCAGTCTCAAGTCATTGAAAATGTATGAAGCAATTATACTGATGATCTGCATTCTGTGATACAGAGTGCAGTGTAGTCTCTTTAGAAAGCATGTACCAAAGTCTTTCAAAATGTTATGTTCAAATATACATAATTTAGGCATTCTCCAGCATGACATTTATTGTTGTTTGATTTTTATAAATTCATGTATGAATGTAACTGTTTTTGGTACAACAGCATCCCTATCTTTTTGTCTCTTGCCAGTCATCTGTCTGGGATGCTGTATCTGTTTCAGCCCAGGTCCACCACAAGATCTATTGTATCAATGGGGGTGGAAAACATTTACAACCAACCTATCTACATGACTCAAATGACTTATTGTGAGAATGTGCTTCCCTTGAATGCATTGAATGAACAGGTCAAGTTACTCCAGTATGAGGTTTTCGGGTGGGAGTGGGGGTAGGAGTAGGAGTGAAAGAAGTAGCAGATAGATACTTTGCGCGCCAGCAGGAGGTATAACCCCTGCAATAGTTTTTCCTTCAAATTAGTCTTCTGATGATCTATTCATCTGCGGAGGAGACTTTTTCTGAAGCTAAACAGAAAAATAAAGATTAAGATGAGTTATGGCTTTTGCTATGGCCAATGAGATCAATTGTGCCACAGCAGAATTTGCCATTTTGTGAGCATTTGAGAGCTTCATTTCCCCTTGTGGATGTGCGCATCTTGCAGGCTTCTTTCTTGGCTTCAGCATTTCTAATTTGTGAAGCCCCATATGATTTGCTTTCCTGTGTGATTGCTGCACTCCAATTGGGTTTGTCAGGAATAAGGCTTTTCCATGTCAAAGGATTTTAATGTTGAAGTGCTTCGGAGACATTTTTGTGGATGGTTGGCAGGCACTCAAGTGTGGTTTGCTTCTTCTTTTCTATCACATGATCGTCTTTATCTCTCCTGCTTTTTTTCTTTGAATGCTTCTCTCCATGGTGTAGAGGTTAAGTGCTTTGCTGACCATGGGTGGTTGGCGGGTGCTCTGGTGTGGTTTGCTTCTTCTTTCCTATCAAACATCTATCGTCTTTATCTCCCCTCCTTCTTTTTTGTGTTTGTTACTCTCTTGTAAAACCTCTAGTCTTCGGCACTTAAATGACCTTATTGTGTTGCAAGTGCCGTAAAACACACACAAAAAAAGCTTTGCTGACTCACGCTTGGAGACTCAAGTTCGATTTTTAAATAAGGAGAAACTTTAATGGGTATCTTGGTCTTTCTGCTGAGATGTTGCATCCCTCTCAGCCCGGGTTGGCAGGGTTGAAGCTCACCTCCGAAATGATCCAAGTTGTGTCGATGGGGGTGTAAAACTTCTACCATTACATTTAACATTACTCTCTTAGACTCTCTAGTGATAAAACCTTCAGTCTTGTGCACTTATTTTAAGATCTATTTGTGTTTGCAAGTGCCGTAAAACTGTTACTGAAAGTAAACTAAAGAGACATTTCCTAGGTGTCTTTGTGCGCTTTTTTGGTGCACCAACCTTACGCTTCCCTGAGGACGACCCAGAATGGAAACTGCTTTTAGGATTCTAACATCAGGCATTCATAGGACATGGCTAACCCTATGAAGTTGAATCCTGAAAAACGCTTGTAGTGGCAGAATAACACGTGAATAAGCTTGCCCAGATGGTGGGTGGTTGACTGGCGCTCTGATGTGGTTTGCTCCTTCTTTCCTATCAAACCTCTAGATCATTCTTATCTCTCCTTAAGTTAAATAAAGCCTTCTTTTCTATGTTCTTTACTCTCTAGTAGTAACACCTCTAATCTTCAGCACTTGTATATGACCTGTTTGTATTGCAAGTACCATAAAACTCGTATTAAAAAGACCAAACACAACCCCCTTCCAAAAAAACTTTGCGCCCAGATGTACCATTGATAAATTTTAAGTTAGAATCTGGTTGCCTTGTTTCTTTCCTTTTTCTTTTTTGTTTACTCAGACTGACCATTTGACAGAGTGCTCTGCTTCTGAAATGATCTATTTGGGTCTATCGAGGTTTAAACTCAAACAAAGACAGAAAGGAAAAAGAAATCTCCCTGTTACGCACTGGTGTAACATTGTGTATTTGGTATTCGTTTTAAGTATATTTGTGTATTTTAATTATGTATTATGTATGTATGTGTGTTTTACATTGCAACCAAAAATTTTTCTTTGGGATGAATAAAGTATAATTAATTGTAATGTAATGCAATATTTTGTATGCGTTTTATCTCTTTCCTTGAGGAATTCATAATATTTTCAGATGTTAGAACTGTGATGTCAAGTGGTTAGGCTACTTGACTCAAAATTGTGTGTTTGTGGATTCAGGGGCTCAAGGCTCAATTTGGTCTGACATACAATGTAGGCTACTGTTCTTGGGACAAACACTTTACAATTTTCCTGACTTCACCTAAACGTGAATTGGTGTCCAGCCATAGACAGCCAAATAATGAAATATGTCAATATGACAGTGTTTTTACACCACTAAAATGTCAGATAGTATCAAACGCTTCCGAGGAAGATGATATTTTTTTCTAATTGCTTTCAGGTCTGCTGATATTGTGAAGCACACATATATATATAGCTTCCTGTTAATTGGGATTTTTGACAATGCAAATGCTATTTGTTTATTATTGTTATTATGACTATGATGTCACATCTCTGTTGAAGAAGAGGAAGCTAGAGACATTACCCTGCAATCAGCTGTATCTTTAGTTAGAAAGTCTTTCCCAACCATACACAGAAAAATGATAGAAAGGCTCAATATATAATTTATGCTTAACTTTTACAGACATAGTTTAAATTGCACAGCTAGGTGGGGAAGCCTTTTGCCGAGTTTCAAGCCCTTGCTCATGGCCCTAAAAAGTGGTGCGGTCTGGTACACAGACCATCAAAGTGGCATCTTGCAGACTCTGCCAAGGATGAAGGTGCAAGGAGAAAGCCAAAATGACACATGATCAACTCATAAGTTAAGTGCACAATGAGAAAAATGACAAAAAAAGGAAGCTTGATTCTAGTTCAACATTTGCCTTTTATTCATTATTGAATTCTCGTTTCATCAACCGAATGCTTTTAGTGTCATTTTCTGGTAGAAAGTCCAACTTGGTGGGTGTACAGGATTGAAAATGTACTCAGTGACTGACCCTTGCTCATATGTCTTATGAGCGTGAAGTACAACAAATAGTCTCAAGTAACAAGAAATAGTTGCAGATTACCAGTTGCCAAGTCGGCTAATTCTCTTCTTTTGTACTTGTTCAAGCCAGTGGGGTTGCCCTCTAATCATTAACACCGGAGTCGCAGAGTGAATAGTCTGCTGTCTGTTTTTATCTCTCTCTCTCTCTCCCGAAGGTGTTACAGTTCATGGCATAGTTTTGCTTCACAACTTTGCACGGACACGTAAAACAAAACATCTTACCCACTGACATGAGTGCTATCTACTGGACACTTACACGAGCACAGGCTAAAAAGAATTGACGATTGAGATTACAAAAACATAATAACAAAAAATCAATGAGATTGTCGGCTCTTTCAAGGCTCTAGTTTGTTTCAAATTGAAGTGAAATGGAGCCCCATTGGGTATTCCAAGATATGATTGATGTTCTATAACTAATTCAGTACTAGAGCGTGCTTGGAAAATTTCACGCTATGTATTTTTTTTTCTCCATTTCTAGTTTCAGTAAATGAATTACTCTTTCTTTGTTGTGAGGAAGGAGGAAAAGCTCCCCACAAAAGCATCTAAATAAATTCATGTACATGTAGTATAATGATATCTTTTTGAATTTGAGTGGGAGCAGGAGGGGGGAGTTGAGAAAGTATTTGAAAGAGTCGACGCTCATATAACTGCCAATAAATGAATGCCATTGTGTGTGTGAATCTCAAACAAAATCAAATTAAAAAAAAAAAAATATGAGGAATCCCCAGTTGATGCGAAAATAACAGAAATCATGATACTAGTGGAGGAACCGGTATAACAACGGTTATCGTATCCAGATGGACACCCACAACGTAACTTAGAACCAACAAAGGGAGAGATCGGGAAATGAGTAAAGTAAAAGTTGTCAAAATGAAATCACATATGAAAACATTATGATTGTATCCCTACGGCTGCTGAAAATGGGTTAAAATTTGTTCCGTTATCACAGTCTCTTGCTCCTCAAATCTTTTAATAAAACAATCTTTATTTCCAACAACAAAAAATAAAAGGGCCACGTCTCAGTGGTTTATGTTGAAAAGCTCAGGTAGGGGTAACATACTCTGTGCTAGTTTTGAATGAAGTAAAATGTTCAAATTGAACTACTCAAAAAATTTAGGAGAAATGTTATGTGGAATGAAAAGGAAACGATAAATATAGGACAAACACGATAGTTGCAGAGGAATGAATTATTTCATGATGTGGATTTGTGTACTTATTATTTTTGAGTAAACACATTTGTTTCTATGTAGTTCTCTCTATGTGTGTGTTGTGTGTGTGTGTGTGTGTGTGTGTGTGTGTGTGTGTGTGTGTGTGTGTGTGTGTGTGTGTGTGTGTGTGTGTGAACTGGAATACTTGACACGTAATTTTTTACTGTTATAAAACGCGCCCATCTAACTAACCCCTCTTCAGGGAACAGGTCTTCAATAAAAACATTTTTTTTTAAATTGAAAAGGTCTGAGAACAGCAGGGTGCTTTACTTAGTACCGTAACAACACTTTGGTTTATGTCAAAATCCTTTTAGGAGAATGTGGACAGTGACAGGGATTAACACATAGTGGAATATCATATTGCTGTATAGGTGAGCACACGCTGAACCCATGTGCTATAATATACACAATAGAAGAACGATACATCTTGAGCTGGGTAATCACTCTCCACATGGGGCGAATAGGGCTGGCGGTGGGAAAATACGATGGGGGGAAAAGAGATAAACAGAACAGAATAACTTCATGAGAGTGTAGTATGACCTTGTCAAATGATACAGAGAACACTTATTATATTATGACTATTTATGACAGTTCAATACTGAAAGTAATGTTTACCATAACTGTAACTGTAATAATAATAATGACGATGATAATAATAATAATAATAATAATAATATAATAATAATAATACATAATAATAAAAATAATAATATTGATAATAATGATAATAGTGATAATAATGATAATAATATAACAAAGGGGTAATAATAATCATAATAACGATGATAATATGTATAAACAATAATAATGATGTTGATTTAGATTCAAAATTTAACACGATTACTTTCAGCCTTTGTTCTTTCATGATGTCAGTATGCGCTTAAGTCTCAGAAGGGGGCTAAAAATTGAATGTTTTCCATTCCAGAAAGTTCACGTGTTCTGTCCACGAGCTTTGTTTTCAGACAAGACCCAAGGATTTGGTACGTTTCTTTATAATGTATTTGAACAAATAACTTCTAACCATATTCTTAAATCTAAAAAAATAAACCAAAAGTAATCATGATACTAGTGTCAACATAACAATTAAAAATGATAAAAGCGATTGTGAAATATAATCTATTGCACTGGCAGTAGAAGAAAGAAAACATGGTAATGAAAACACAGTGTTCAGTGAAACAAATTGTGAAAACAGCTTGAAAAAAAAAGTCGTTTGTGACTATGTTTTGGAAAAGTAGATCTAGATTCTACATGTAAAGTGTTAGGAGTAAAAAAAATGTGTCAACAGTATATGTGCCTCCATATACTGATGTTGAGTTTTGTAAATGAACAGGACCTGCACGTTGCATTTACACAAAACACACCCCAATTTATGCGCTATAAGTACAAAGTAGAGCATTTTGGTCCCAAAGCCCCACTCCCCCACCCCTCTTTTCTCTGAACCCACCCACTCAACAATTAAAAACAATGGAATGAACTTCCTAATCGGCTTAAAGTTTACAACTGATAAATTAAAAACAAAATGTGTTGCTATTTTTACCATGAATTGAAATAAAGGTAAAAATTCAAAGTTGTTCAACCCCCCATAGTTTACTGGTGCAATGAAAGGGTTGAACCTGCGCATATTTATTGCTGACACAGAGCCGTGAACACACTCGCATGCACACCCATAGTCATACACACAAAGTTGAATCTTGTGCGGTATCTGTAATTTCATTTTTACAGGATGGGGGGAGAAAGTAATTTGGATTTGAGGAAATGTGAATGATAATAAATTCTGCACAACCATTGATGTGAATGCGTTCAGGATTTGTTTACTGTAGAAAAAAAGTTGTTACTTCTAATTAATATCACAAATCTAACTGCGAAAAGTATTTGACCTGTTTGAACAAGTGATTGTAGCGTCAGGACAAAAATGTTGTTGAATAGAATTTGAAAAAAAAGTAAAAACCGAATCAAACCAACTGGCTTTTGAAGTGTAAACAAAGAATCACCAACACGAACAAAATTACATGTGAACTTCATGTACATGAAAGGTGTAGAAACAGTGTAACATCCACTTCAAAATAATGTG
This sequence comes from Aplysia californica, assembly GCF_000002075.1. Taxonomy (NCBI): domain Eukaryota; kingdom Metazoa; phylum Mollusca; class Gastropoda; order Aplysiida; family Aplysiidae; genus Aplysia; species Aplysia californica. Next base: position 417,843 of record NW_004797413.1, read on the forward strand.
ACGCCATCAGCTCTACGAGCGAGGGGCTGGAGGAGTAGCAAGTTGACAAGATGGCGCACGGCTCACAGGAAACGGAAGTTAGCCACTTGTCTGCTTTGCATCGCCTCGCAGTCAGATGAGGAGTTTTCACTCATCGATGACGCCACTCTCGTGGGCACGGCGGACAAGGTATAGCTTTTCTTGTTTGTCTTTGTCTGAAAGAAAATAATACCAATTCAAGTACACAGACGATTTTACGCGCTTAACAATCATTTTTTAAAAAATCAACGGAGATAAAAAGTTTTAGAGCAGTCATGAAAACCCAGACTTCTTCTGTCTACAACAAAATATATTATACATATTATATATATATAATATTGTAAACTGATAAGACATTTTGTTATAGTCTATTATTTTAAGTCTTAAGTGTTTTTTAACATCCTACAAGACACATATGATAATTCCCAGAATGGCGCGACTGAACATCACGACACTACTTACTTAAATCAACTTCCAAACAGAAATTGGAGATACTCGATGAGCTAAATTTCCTTTTTGTGGAATCGAGGTGTTGCACGGTATGGTATGAGTTCAAGACATTTCTTACACTACAAGCTTATTTAAGAGGTGGGACCTCCTATTTAACCCTATCCGTACGCCCTGGGGCCATTTTGTACCCCCGGGGTTGTATTCTTCACATTTTAGAATACTTGACTTATAGTACGAAGATATCTTTGAAACGTTCAGTATTTATAAAAAAAATCATTTTGACAGACTTCTATGCAAAGCTTAAGGATCGGATTAACGAGTAAATATCCTCTTTGGAAAGTGGTGGCACAGAGTTCCCCACGTCGTATGGATACGATAGTAAAACATGACGTATGGATAGGGTTAAACATCCATCTCAGAGAGGACTAATCTGTAGATGGAGAGCTTTGAAAACTTCCCCAACAATCCAATTTAAAAAAGACGTCACAATTTGGATTAAACCGGGTCATCGGCATCATAGTATAGCCCAGCATGATACCTACTGGCATAATAAAGGCGCGCTCTCTAGTAGGCCTCAAACGTTATTATCTCTCTATCGTTTCTGCCTTTTCTTTCTCTGTTTCCTCACCACAAAACCATCGCTACTGTGTTGATACATGTATTATTTTTAAAAATATATCAATGTCAAACAAGCTTATATACAAATCCTCAAAGGGTGGCTCTCAAGCCCCCTCCAAAAAAGGAATATGCAGAATATAAACCTTTACAAAACAACAACAAAAAAGATCATTAATATGTTAAACCTGAAACAATTAAACATAAAATGAACCTTCCCCCGGACTATAAAGGCTTCCAATCTCTCTCTCTCTCTCTCTCTCTCTCTCTCCCCCTCCCC
>NW_004797413.1:420234-421506 GCF_000002075.1 Aplysia californica
TAAGAAGAAGAAGAAGAAGAAGAAGAAGAAGAAGAAGAAGAAGAAGAAGAAGAAGAAGAAGAAGAAGAAGAAGAAGAAGAAGAAGAAGAAATGATTGTATACAATTTACCACGCAATTGATACTTGTTTACATCTTATTTTGGAGGCAACACTGCTTCGACTCCACCTACCAGAGCCTACCCGAGCTGACTGGGACAGAACATTACAGCATGACGAGGATCAATCTCACGTTTTCTGAGTGCAGAGGTGAAAAGACGCAGGTAAAGAAAAGTAGCCTCACACGTAGTCTACCCAATGATTATGATAATATTTTGTGGTAGTGGTAGTCTCAATATAAACAGCACATTCATGCGAGAAATGCGAGAAGACTTTGTCAAAGACTAAGCCAATCAAGTTTAAAAAAAAAAAAAAAGCTGGAAAGATCAATTGTGGCGACAGAGTTGTGGTTCATGAGACGCGTGCTATGTATCCCATGGACAGCTAGAAAAACAAATGAAGAAGTGTTGGTTGAAGCAAATTGCAGCTGACAGCTTATGACGAATATAAGAAAGCGACAGGCAAATTTCTTCGGACACACAATACGGAAAGAAGTATTGAAGAATATTGTAACAACAGGCAAGTTTGATGGAAAGAGAGGCAGAGGCAGACAGAGGGAAAAGATACTGGACAAGATGACAACATGGCTAGGAGCAGCAAGAACAACAGACACTATTGCTCCAACGCAAGACAGAGTGAAGTGGAGGTCCATGATCGCCCATGTCAGTCGGCAAGGCACCGGATGATGATGGATGTCCATGTACGAAACTGCCCCTTTCCGTTCCCATTTCTACCGCATCGCGAGCAGTTGTAGAATCTCTAGAAATATACGACATGTAACTACTTTTGAAGTAATCACAAAAGCGGCGAAAACTGGGTTTGAGACAGGTGAGGGCATTAACGTCCCATGATCGGCGAGCACTCTAGCAGTCCAATGGCGTTGCGAACGCCTTGAAGAAAATAATTAGATATTCTGAGCCTTTTGTTTTTGAAAAGGCAGCGTTCCAGAATTAGCAGCACAGATCGAAAAGTGCGTACGGGTCTTTGTTCCAGGGTCTTACGACTTTATTGATTCTCGGTATTCTAGCAGCAGTAGCAGCCTTGTTCGTTTGTCTCTTCATGACATCTTTGCACTCCCACACATCTGCTCATTAAAAAACGAAGAAGAAGAAGAAGAAGAAGAAGAAGAAGAAGAAGAAGAAGAAGAAGAAGAAGAAGAAGAAGAAGAAGAAGAAA
>NW_004797413.1:423341-424556 GCF_000002075.1 Aplysia californica
TTTTTCTAACGCTTTTTCAGACTCGAGAGGTAATTCACGTAAACCTGATGTCTTCCCGCGGGAGTTTGGATTTTCCGGGAACACTGCCTCCCCCACCCCACTCCTCCCCCGCGCGAAACCCCAACCCTTTCCCCCCTCCCTTCTCCCCCTATTTGTGTTTTTTGAGGCCCCATTTGCCGATTCGTAAGAGTTGTTAAGAAACCAAAAATGCCAGGAGGTACTGTTATCAGATTACAATTAAAATATTATGGGGTACCCACTGCTTGTCAGTGATGCTGCCTGCCTTGCAGTGGAACCTTTCTGGCAATCCCTTCCACTGTCTGGCCAGATCCACCATGCTGGCAGCGTCCAAAACTCCATAGCCAAACAAATGGTTGAACAGGAGGTGAGCGCCGTTCAGCTTCCAGTGGTGGATTCCGTTAGAATCATACAGGGAATTTCTCTTGGAGGTGAGTACTGTCAAGTGTTGCATGTCACGCCAGGTGAGGTTTTTGCTGAGGACGAGAGTATACACGTTTTCTGATATCATGCCATATATAACTGCTATTGAACGCCCACTAAATCTGAACGATGTGTCCCCATAAATAGCCACTCACGGTGGAGTAGACGGTTGATGAACCTGGCAAGCTTGAGGACGTTCTGAGTTCTGAGTTCAGATCTGATTGAAACGTTTACATTTCTGGTCTAGCCAAAGTTTGTTGTATTTGTAAAAAAAAAAGCAAAAAAACAACAACCCCAAACAAACAACCCAAGCACGTGCAATTTGGGGCAGAAGGAATGTATTAAGTACTTTTATGAATAAAGTTACTATTCCTTCTATCATATTTTCGTCTCTGTCCTGGGGTTATGAAGAAAAAACCCCGTAGATTTAGGTGTTTTTTCGCCCCCATCACCATAATAATTTTGTTCATTTAGTAGGTGGGCTTCCGACCCGGCCTATTAGGGCCAACCTGGACTGAGAGAGATACAGTATCCCAGCAGAAAAAGTCGATAAAAATTCGCCTCATTCTTGAATCGAATTTTGATCTTCTGCGTATGACAGTGGAGCGCCTGATCGCTAAACCATAGACGCCGATGAGTAGAAATGGAATAACCAAGTAGAAAGTAACCCTCGGAAAGGCACTTTGTTTATGTCAGAGCAATCTGTCTGTAATCAGAATCTTAATTATAGTAGTGAGTACATCGCATAGGCATCCTTATATTCCTCTCCTCCCC
>NW_004797413.1:424660-426849 GCF_000002075.1 Aplysia californica
CCCCTGTTCCCCCCTCACCCCCCTCATACACACTCGCCACAGGGATGTTTGCCATTACTGGCGGACGAAGGAAGTTATTGATTGTTAAGTCACGTGGTGTTTCCATCAGAAGAGATACCTGTCACCATAGCATCTCAGCGTAACTTGCTCCGTGACATTGAACTCTTTGTAACGTAACATTTTTGCATTTGAGACAATTTCCTCCTTCCCACACACGCACTAACAAAACCCGGAACAAAATGAACAAACCAGATGGAATCGCTTTCACAGGAGAGGAAGAATGACCCCCCCCCCCCCACTATAGTTAGAATTAAAATTTCTCTGTTGCTGCGGGAGCCTTTTCCCAGGGGATAAACATCCTATCTCACGCAAGGGAACCGGGACTGGGATGATGACGTCAGGCCATAAATTTATCCTCACCTCTTGAAACACCGCCCACGAACTCACTCGAAACACGGATTCGTCTACAACAGTGCGGTGAAACGAATGAAATAATCAAATGTACAATGAGCTGCTTTTCATCCGTGGCCAGCACATGAAAATGATTGTCCTATCACACTGGAGATTTGATCTCGAGCTCTTGTTTCACATTGTCTTACTGTCTTCGGATTAGATTAGGATAACCTGTCCCAGCCCCCGCAATTCCCACTCCAGTTGTGTGCGGCTATTAACTTGACACCTTTTGTTCTTGCGTGAGCGAAGAGAGTAATAATTTACTGAATCAGCTGATTCGGAAATCTAAGTCTCAATCTCAACAAAAAAAACCCTATCCAACAAAGATACCCCCCCCCCAACCTACTCACAAAAAAGCACCGAGCAAATCTATAAAAGAATGACAAATACACAAAGAAACAAATAGTATATGTGAGGCAGCGTGGTGGAATCAGGCTCTCGTCATAATAATCAGAGTGAAGAAACTTGCATTTTTTCGCAGGTTTAGGAATTTTTATCAAATTTTCGTTTTTTGGCTCAAAATCTTTCATGCCCATTAAAGAACTCATTTATGTGTGGATTTTTCTTAAAAACTTTGATTAAAGGCACAACAAAGGTTGATTTTCAGTTACCACGGACTCTTAAGCTAAGGAAATAACTAATCTTTGGCGACCATTTTCTCACTAATTTTAACTCTGAAAACAGGTGACCCCCACCTCCTTCATTCGCAAATATCCCGATTTGTTGTCAAGATAAATGGATGTTTTTTCATCCAAATAAAGACAAGTGAACAACCTTTAAGAGGATACCAATAACTCTACATGCCTCTAACTTGACGAGAGCCTGATTCCACCACGCTGCTCACATATCATCATCATCATCATCATCATCATCATCATCATCATCATCATCATCATCATCATCATCATCATCATCATCATCATCATCATCATCATGTGTACTATAGGCCTATATGAAAAAAATGTAAATGAATAAATAAGTGAACAGATAAAATATACGTATATTAATAAATCTGTACAAATAAATTATAAACACCGCCAAAAGAACAAGTGACCTAATTAATAAACACAAAGAACGTTATAATTCTCCTTTTTATGGAACCGAGTCAATCAATAATTTGATCAATGGTACATTTCCCCGACTCGAAAACAATCGCATAGCTTAACAACATTGTTGTTGCCGGTCATTCCGGCCCACTGCGCGGGCAGTCCTGGCTGGCAATCCCATTACGGGATGTATTGGCAACGAGTGGCTTCTCGTTATACGTCTTGTCGAACGTGATCATATTGACTGATATGTTCCCTGTATGTCCGCAGCTCCCACTGAAGACATCACGCCCTCGCCCTTTTCGTATAACTCTTCTCTTTTGTGGGGGTAGAAAGGAAACCCGGCCTCATTTTCATTTATATTGCTGCTTCCGGTTCCTGTCAACTATGACAATTATTATGAATTCTGAGTACTCGCTCTTCTGTTTGTTCGAAGATGCTAGATTCTGACGAGCGAGATGACGAGTACTAAGGAGTAAAGAGCTTGGGGGCATGGGGAGGCATCCACTGAGGGCCCACACGCTCTACATTCTCTTCATCTAGCCTCTTTTCTTTTCTTCCATCATGACACTTTTCTCCCCCCCAAAACCCCTTTCCTCATTTTCTTTTTAACCACACTCCCACCCCCTCTGCTGACATCTTTTCTTCCTCCTCTTTTTTTCCTTCACCAGCCCAAGGCACCCTTCACCC
>NW_004797413.1:427274-439774 GCF_000002075.1 Aplysia californica
TCTCTCTCTCTCTCTCTCTCTCTCTCTCTCTCTCTCCTCTGTCTGTGTGTGAGAACAGACCGGCAACGGAATGTGGGATCTCCATCTACCACAGCACTAAGAATTTAAGGCAACGAGGTCAAGGCAAAGTCCTGTACAACTGCATCATCAGCCCCACATTAAATCCGTTTCGAATGTTTTGTAGTCCATCAAACACAGCCCAACCTCCAATCTCCGAGACACGAGTGATTGGAGTAGCACTAACTAAAAGAGTTACATCCAGCTGTAAATTCAACACGCCCCTAGATTGCATTTTCTTGAACGATGAGCGAGTGGAAAAAAGACCCCCCCCCCGAAAAATCAAGCTGATACGTGTTTTGAGATTATGCCAAGTGCCCAACTTTGAATTTTTCATTAACCAACATTCAGTCCATGACTCTAGCGAGTGTGGAAATCCCAGTCTCCATAATGTATTGTTTTGTGCAGTTTACTTCACGATGATTGGCAAGCTTCTTTGTTGAACGTAGTCTGAGACATACTTTGATATTTCATATATTTCTACTATTTGGACGTGCAAAAAATATTTTCAATTGTGCAAGGACGAACTTTACGCTTTATTCGTGTGATATAAGTAATTTAATTTTCCGTAAACGGTTATTGCGTTTGCTATTTATCGTTAACAATTAATTGGTTTTCAAGATGTTTTCTTCTTCGGAAATTTAACCCATTAAGATCTTCTTAAGAGAAACACGGAAAAAACAACTGCATTTTGGATTGTGTAACTTGTGTTTTCATACAAGTACAAGTCCTCACCACTATAAACAACACCTCTGAGGTGACAAATCACCAACAAGAGTATCAGGTTCCCCGATCTTATGAAATATTGCTTAAAATCAAGAAATGGAAAACGTGAAGCGTTACCAGACGTGATTAAAAGCAAACTATTAATCAAAGAACCCCCCCCCAAACAAACAAAAACAAACAACAACAACAAACAAGCAAACCAAACAAAATGGAAAAGCACCAAAACAAACCAAAGAAAAACAGACAAACCCAAAACAAACAAACAAACAAACAAACAAACAAACAAACAAAAACACCCCACATAACAGTTTACTCCTATGGTGGCCCACAGAACTTTACGATAACTTTCCTGGACCATCGTTTTTTTTCTTCCAAATAACTGTCTCGGCCCCCCTCTCTCTCTTTCTATCTCTCTCTCTCTCTCTCTCTCTCTCTCTCTCTCTCTCTCTCTCTCTCTCTCTCTCTCTCCCTCTCTCCCTCATACACACACACACACACAAACACACACACACACACACACACACACACACACACACACACACACACACACACAACCCCCCCCTCTCCTACACACACACACACACACAAAGTGACTTACTTGGCCTCCAGAGCAAGGGCGAACACTCCGGCTGCCTCAGGGGCGGCGGCGGAAGTCCCAGAGTGACTGGCGGTGCAGTTGTTGTATAGGTCTGTGGTGGCCTGCAGAGAGCGACAAGTCGTATGTTAAACCATATTTAAAACTCTGACTATTTTTAAAAATATGAGAAACAATTATTTATGTTTTTGTTATTTCACAACCATTTTTTTCTTTTGTCCCCCCCCCCCCATCTCATCCTCTTCCCCTATCTTTTTGTTCCCGCAGTAACATCAACAGTACAGGTTGTTTTGTCTTTCAATCTTGCCTTTGTCTCCGGTTTGTCCTTCTCTGTCCCTTTCTCCCCCAACTCTCTTTTTCTCTCCCTCTCTCTTCTCTTTCTCTTTCCCCATCTCTGTTTCTATCTCTTCCTCCACCTACTGTCTGCCCATTTATTCTTTCTTTATTTCATCACCACTTTCCTCCCCAGGTCTCTAGCTACATGTTATTTCTTTCACCCCCACAGCAAGCTTTTATCGCAGAGACAATAATGCATGCCCCAGGGACAAGAACCCGTTCCACCCAAGTGCCCCTGTTCAGAAAAATCAACAAAAACAAACGAAAGCAAAAGTAATTTTCTGAAAAGTCGATACGGTAGCTAAAAGGTTTCTCGAAAAACGAAAGAAGCAAAAGCCCAAAACACCAAATGGAATAACCGTGGTGCATCGAGAGAAAAGCCCACAGAAAAAAACCAAACAAACAACAGAAACAAACAGTAGGAGGAAAAGAGAAAAAAAAGGTCAGAGCTGTCAGGACGAGACATTTTAAGCTGCTTATCATCGGCACCCCGAGCACTCGTGTTTGACTTGAACTGTAGGGTGAAATATTCCTTCGAGGGCCAACGCACAGAGGGTGTTGACGCAATGACAGAAGCACTTTGCAATGCTTTGATCGTACTATCGATCCCTGCACGCCCTCTCTGTGTGCCGGTCTTGGCTCAAATGGGGAGATCGATAAATTCAATGCCATGGCACTTCCTCCAATCCATGTCGTCAAATCAATTTCAGTCGAACTTCAACATCCTAATCAAATCGAAGTCTGTACAAATCGTATTTATTATGTGTTCCTTTGAATGACCCCCCCCCCATAAAACAAAACAAAACGAAACAACAAAACAACACCCCCCCCAAAAAAACAACAAAAAAAACCCAAACAAAACCATGACTTCCCATAACACATTATTTCCTGATCGTGCATCCTATTTCCATCAAGTTGCAGGGTGTTGTAACAGGATTTGAAATTCTATCTTTTTGGAGTCGACTGAAATGCATTGTGAGCTCCCAAGTGAGAAGGGCAAAAAGATCATCGGTCCCTTTAGGGCTAGGGTGTATGTAAGTATGTATGTATATGTGTGTGTGGGAGGGGCTTTTGTCTCTTTCAGTATGATCCTTTGCAATGCTGCGTTTTTCCCATTCCCCTTTCTCCTAACTTCTGATTTATCGATTCCCTAAAGGTGCTTTTTAAAATCATGAATAGGACAGCAGAAAAGAAAAGGAACAATGCACGGACATTTTTTTCAAAAAAATGAAAAAGAGTTGATATGGTGGGCTACTAAGTTATTGGAAAAAATCTTCAATGTGTCTTTGTGCCTTTATCCGTACAATTTCTTTTAAGAACTCGCCTGAAGCACTATAGACACTTCCATCCCCATGCCCTGCGGGCTATGAAAAACCACAAGCGATGATTCTAGAGTTAACATGCTTTGAAAAACAAACGTTCTTCGATCTATTTATCGATCTGAGCAGGAACATTACTTCGCTTCAATGACAATAATCTGGCAGTACCCAGCATTTTACGAGACACTCTATTTTTATTCGCCATAGTTTTCAGAAAAATATAATAATGGCAGTAAAACTTTGTTGACGAGTTTCAACAATAAATAAAAGCACTTGTGCTTTGACAATACGCCTACAAAAAAGATGAAGACTTTGGAACACCACACTAGATTCTTATTTGGAATACAAAGCAATTCCCCCCTTCTATTCTTCCAATATGAACAGATAACAAATTTGAGGCAGGGTAGTTTAATCAGGCGCTCGTCAAAATAATGAAATGAAAAAAACCGGCTTTTCTTCTTCCCGTTTGGTAATTTTTGTCAAATTTCCTTTTTTGACAACATCGTTTATGTGTAGATTTCTACTGAAAAATGTTGATTAAAAGCACAAGAATGTAAATTTACAATTTCCAAGGACTTGATCTAAGCTTTGGAAGTTACAAAACTCTGGTGGCCTTTTTTCGCTAATTTTTGTCTCCGAAACCTTATGACCCGCACCTCCTTCAATCTAAAATACCCCACTTCTTCTGAAAATAGATGGACAACTTTTTTCTTCAAAAGCAAGACAAATGAACCAGCTCTATGATAGCAACAACTCCATAAACTAAAAAAAACCTGACAAGCGCCTGATTCAACTGTGTCGTAACACAAATGGTATAATTTTATGACAGTACGTTACATTAGAAAATACCGTAACCAGTGCTCTTTTGTTGTAAATACATACCTGAAGGCAAAGACAACATTGCCTTGAAATCATGGTTTCGGTCAGATATATGCCATTGCTGGAGCACATAAAACATTTGTACGAGAAGTAGATGCATGAAGAGAAGGGAAAACACCCTAGATTGGACAGTCCTGAAGGGTAACGATGTACGGAGATAGGCAAAGAGCTGATATGGTTGGAGGGAGCTGTTTGCTAAGTCGTCTGTTTTGTTTGTTTTAGTAGAGGTTTTACGGCGCTCGCAACTGCATAAGGTCATATGAGCGCCAAGGGGTGAATGTCAACAAAGAAGTCCTTACAGGGAATCAGACTTACTCTGCTCACTTCTCTAGCTTCAACAGCACAAAGTCTGCTTCGACTATCAAGGCACCTCGGAAATAGCGGGTCACAAGAGTGTGACAAACATACAAAAGAATTGGAGGAAAATGACGATAGTAGGGATTAGGGAAAAAAAAGCTGCAGTTCCCTGTTGTAGTTCAGACAGTTATGAGCATGACGTTGTTGGATCAGCCCATTTACAATTCTACTGTGCATTAGAACAAGAAATGTCCCCCTTTTGAGAATGGCCTAAAGACACTTCTGACAGTGGCACCTTCCTGGGGGTAAAGTCGTCTGTGATAGTGGGGTAAGTAGGAAGTAAGAAGTGAGAATTCCTGGGTTGGGCAGACATGAGGCTGAGTGACGCTTTGAGAGAGATAGAGGACAGGGAGGCATAACGAGAGCTGGTTGCTATGGCATTTATAGTACCACAACAACAACAACAACAACAACAACAACAACAACAACAACAACAACACCACTAGCAGCACCATCAGCAGCAGCACCACCACCACCAGTAGCACTAGCAACACTAGTAGCAGCAGCAGAAACAACAAGAACAACAACAACAGCAACAACAACAACAACATCAATAACAACAGCAACAACAACAACAGCAGCAACAACAACAACAGCAACAACAGCACTCACACCAACACGAAACAAAACAAGCAAACAATAAACAAAGAACGATTGGATAAGTACAAGGTACAACAAATACTTCAGAACGTACCACACCGGCGTCCCGAGAGCTGCTTTTGCCGTTGCTGAAGGTAGAAGCGAGGGTGGAGGAGCAGGACTCGTCGTAGCCAGCGGTCTGTCCGTCGTTGGTGGCCGAGTTGATGCTGACAGTCCACATGCTGGCGGCGTAGCCATCACAGTTGCAGTCGTCGTTAGGTCCTCCGTCACCTGACGCCCAAACGTAGACGTTCCCAAGTCCGTTACGACCCTGTGGGGGAAGATAGTGAACGATTGTTGTTGTTGTTGTCATTGTTGTTGTTGTTGTTGCTGTTGTTGTTGTTGTTATTGTTGTTATCGTTGTTGCTGTTGTTGTTAATACTATTGTTGTTGTTGTTGTTATTGTTGTTGTTGTTGCTGTTGTTGTTGCTGCCTTTGTTGTTATTGTTGTTATTGTTATTGTTGTTACTATCGTTGTTATTACTATTGTTGTTGTTGTTGTTGTTGTTGTGTTTTTAGTTTAAAAAAAATCAGAGTTCTAATTTACGGAACTTGCAACACAAACAGGACATAAATGTCGAAGATTATAGGTTTTATAGAGGGTAACATACAGAGAAAAGAAGGAGGAGGGATAAGGATGGCAGATGCTTGATAGGGAAGAAGGAGAAAACGCATCGTGGTACCTGTTAACCACGCAGGGAACAATTGTGAGGCAAAATGATAGCAACAATGAATGTTTACAAGTGTTAAAATCAAAGAAGAAACAACTGTAATGATAAAGCAATGACAACAGAAGCAGCGGTAACAACAACGTTAACAATCACTTTGATATAAATAATTTTAAGTACTACTGCGATTGTTACTACAATAGTAACAAGAGTCTCTAAACAAGGAAGAAACATGTTCTGAGCCGCACTCTCTCGTCCATTCCGTAGCCAAGCACTTCTAATCAACAGATCAATAATAATAATATGGTTAGGTAACAGAATTAATACATAACGGATGAACTTTAGATGAGTGCGCCTGAACACGTGCAAACTCACACAAACCACTCGATCAATAGCACTTTAAATATTTAGCAATACGAGTGAGGTTGTATAAAAACCGTGTCGAAAAATTACTAAAAACTATTTATGAAACGGAAATTAGAAGAAAGAACGTTGGACTTGAAAGTGTTCTGAAATCTCTTGAGCCTCCGGGCGATGGAAAGATGATGCTTGGACGAATATTGAACATTATTCTAAGGCGAAATGCTGCAATCTATTCGTAAACATTGTCGATGAAATCTTTTGACACGCTATTAATTAAAAATCAAGCACATAACGATTTGAGTATTAGTGATCATGCAAGCACAAACATATAACAATCTTGCAGCAGGCTGCAGAAATATAGATATATTTGCACTGGTGTTTGTGTGTGTATGTGTGTATGTGTGTGTGTGTGTGGGGGGGGGGGGGGGTGGATGACTGCATATATGTGTCTGTGCGCGGGAGAGAGAAAGAAAGAGCGAACAAGCGAGAGAGCGAGAGAAAGAGAGAGAGAAAGAGAAAGAGAGAGGGAAAGGGAGAGAGTGAGAGCGAGCAATCGAGAGAGAGAGAGAGAGAGAGAGAGAGAGAGAGAGAGAGAGAGAGAGAGAGAGAGACAGACAGACAGACAGACAGAGACAGAGACAAAGAGAGACAGAGAGAGAAAGAATGAATGAAAGAAAGAAAAAGCGAGAGAAAGAAAGAGAGAGGGAGAGAGAGAATGAGAGAGAGAGAGAGAGTGAGTGAAGGCGAGAGAGATAGAGGGAGAGAAAGCGAGAGAGAAAGAGAGAGACAAAAAAGATAGCATGATAGATAAATACATAGCGGGAAAGGAGGAAACATGAAAGAGAGAAAGAGATAGAAGGGGAAAGAACCAGAGAGAGAGAGAGAGAGAGAGAGAGAGAGAGAGAGAGAGAGAGAGAGAGAGAGAGAGAGAGAGAGAGAGAGAGAGAGAGAGAGAGAGAGAGAGAGAGAAAGAGATAAAGACTGGGAAAGTGAGAGAGACAGAGAGAGAGAGAGAGAGTGAGAGAATAAGAGACAGAGAGGGAGAGGGAAAGAAAGATAGAGAAGGGGGGGGGGGGTTGGGTGAGACTTCCAGAATTGCAGACAGAGCAGAGCAAAAATAATTATATGTAAAATCAATCTGGTTTTGTGACACCGGCTTATCCCCCCCCCCAAAAAAAAAGAAGAAGAAAAAAAATTTACTCACTTGGCGAAAAGTAGGAGTATTGAAACCCCACAACCTTTTCCCTCTTACTGCCATTTACTGAATTGAGTGGGCTCTGGCAGTCCCCCCCCCCCCCCCCCCCACTCTCTGCACCTTAACATGAAACTCCATATAAAAATATGAAAGCAGACTCTGTATAAAAAATATGAAAGCAGACAGATTTCTGAAAGCCCTTGGGAATCAATGCTGAAAGAATTCACTTAGATCTGGAAATGCCACTTCGGCTTTTAGCCTTCATCACCTTTAGCATTTCCCCGAATTCCGATTTCATTTATTTACTCTCGGCCGAGCGAGCTCAGCGTTGGAAGACGGTTTTTTTTTCCACAAAGTGTGAACATCAGATGCCTCCATAGAACTTATTAATTGAAAGAGGAAGGCATGAAAATAACATCCGAAATTACAGAACGAAAAGGTCATGAAACGAACGAATCGTGTATGGTTAATGATTTCTCTACTGTTGCCGTGTCGAGAAAAGGCCTGTTGTATAGCAACATGCACTGCGGGCAGATGGCTGTTCGTCTATGGAAAACTAGAAAAAAAAAGAAAAAAAAAAAGATTCACTGATCCACATTGGGCAAAAAGTAAGCCAGTATATTTCGAGTCACAGGCGAAAAAAATAAGAATTTGCAACATAAACCACTTTTCAAGATCTTATCTTTCTTTTAAAAAAAATCGAACTGAATGCGTGTTCATGTTCGTCTGGACAGTTCTCTAAACTACTTTTCCCTCTGTTTTTCAATAACATCACAGATGTTCACTTTTAACAAAAGGCTGGAACTGAGGCTGTTATGTTGCGTGATAGCATTATACATAATTATACTATATACCCTTGGAAAGAAAACAAGCAGGACAGCAAACAACTCCCTCCAAAAACAACAACAACAATAACAAAACAACAAAATAACACACACACACACACACACACACACACACACACTCACGCACACACACACGAGGAAATTAAATGAACAGGACGACTATAGTAAGAGAGTTAGTTATTTTGTGTATATTGTTGCGTTCTTTTTTTTTTCAATTTTGTCTTTCGTATGGTTGTTTTTGAAAATTAACCAGACATTCATAAAAGGCATTACATGTATTATGAAAATATAAGTCTCTGGTAATATGTAAGAGCAACAGACTGAGAAATCACCATATCTCAGAAAGTGCGAAAATGATTTTCAAGTCAATAAGCCTGCTTGATTTTCCGACTTCTCCCCACATAATATATAGTCGCATTTCAGCTCTTAGTGTCGTGAAAAGAAAAATCTATCTTAAAAGATCATTTAAAAACGGGGTTTGTATTTATACAGAATTGTCAAAGAAGAATTCATCTCGGAAAAACTATGTAAAGAAGAAAAAGAACAACAACAAAATAGAAAAAAGCAACAACAACCCCATACTAAACTAAACAATCGAAACAAAACAAGCAATCATACAAACAAAAAAATCACTCTAGAACTTACGTTTCGAATATTTCAAGGGTATGTGACCATAGTAAACATTCCCGAGTAATGATGTTTCACCTTTTTACAGATACATACATGTGACAGAACGCCGCGAACCACGCCTTGTGTCTGAAGGTTAAGCCTGTACATAACCAAGTACGCTTGTCAGAGGAGACTGCATGTTTTACGATCTCATGGACACGGCTCGAAGATCATTTACAGAAAGACTGGTTTCTTCAACTCTAGATCTACCCGTCAAGAACACTGGATAGAGTGGGATACATCATTTTCACTGAAAGACGAAGATATTAGAAAGATATATTATGATACACCCCCCCCCCCTTTTCAAACATAATTATGTGTGCTTAACGCTTCTGCGAAGAGCCAACCTTGCTATTTTAGGACAGAAGTGAGTAATTTGAACCAATACATGGACTATGCTCTCTCTGGCAAAACTGAAGGTAAACAACGCAGGGGTAGACCCAGACCAACTTACTTAGAGAGTCTACATAGATGGGTGACGCGGGAAGATCAGGATAATGTATACTCTTTAAGAGCATTCGAGCACAACGTTGAAAGGAGAACTATGATCTCCAATGTCTGTCGTAGATTTAGTGTAAGTGTGATTTTTGTACTGTTGATAGGACAAAAATAGTGACCTGGTGAAAAAGGGCAAAGAAGGTGCGTCACAGGAAATCGAGAGGGGGAAAGTGGGAGCATTTTCAAAGAGTTGACCACAATCGTTATCCGAGCAATTTCATTTTGCTCACTGATAGCCCATGGTTTTCAAAAGAAGGCAGTTTACATTTCCCTTGGATCGAGTTCTTAATGCAAATACGTATCTATCTCACTTGATTTGATTTAGTTAAATGCGGTAAGAAATCCCATTTGAGCCCAAACATATGAATCTCAAACAAGGCTAAGATCACACAATATCGCCTAATCTAGTGCAGTACTGGAATTGCAAGGATTAAATCTTAGATTTAAGTTATAGAATACGCTGCAGAAGATCTGAGGAACATAATTATCTATGATGAGATTGAGCGTCACTAGTAATCAAGGGTACTTTATCCATAGTCTGTTATTCAAGGAAAAATAGAGGAAAAGAACAACTTTGAGGTTGATATTTTACTCAACTGGCTAGCCATAGATCAAATAAATGTATATTCAGTTTAAACTGCCACCGTTCACTTTTTAATCTGAGGACATGAGGAAATGCAGTGAAAGTGATTCTGTGGGTGTTGCATTATGGTTTTTTTTTGGGGGGGGGGGAGGGGTGGATAGCTAAAAGTAGAGGAAAAGCATGTGTTTACAAGCAGACAAAGGGATACTATTTGTTTGTATAATCCAGGCTAACTTACGTGTGCATTTGGAAAGAAAAATCTATTTACCCTGAGGCCACCACAAAGAGTGCATTCACATGCTGTTTTTGGTCGGCTCGTAGCCTATACATAATTAAAGGAGCACGCGGCTTACACGGGAATCATACAAATATTTTTTATGACCCCAGGAAATCATACCATGTCATTTTTCCCGCTCAAGAACTTCGGAGGGCAATGGGCTGCAACTGCTGGTCGTCTGCTCTTTCGGGAAGTATCTACTTGTACTATTCTTGAGGTCAGCCGTAAAATAATATAATTGAAATCTTGACTTTTAATGCTTCAGATACCGTACCTTTTCCCCCTGAGCCCAATGTGGCATATTTTGTTTCAAGGTGATTTACATTTTGAGAGCCCGTAACCTTAAGATGTTAGTAGTCTCACCCAGATGACAATGCCTTCAGGATGTGTGGAAGATACTAAACACTGACAATAAACTATAGTAAGCCTATTCTCGATGATGAAATATGGAGTACATGACATGGGCAAATGTGTAAATAAGAAATATACCTTATGTTAAAAAAGAAAATTACTCCAGTGCAAAGGTAATACTTCGTCTATCCATTCTTTTCTTCACAACCCGGAACCACGTCATGCCTTGCGTCGTGTACTCAGTGACTCTCCAAAAATTAATAAAAAGTAATCACGTTATAAGCAAAAGATGTTTGGAAATTGCATCTATTAACGAGGCACCATTTCTTTGCTCTATCTGTGGGGTTTCTGTTTGGCTGTCCTGGTTAAAAAAAGTGTAGGGACCCCTGTTTCTATAGAACAGTTCGTTCCTACAGCAAACATTTACCCTTTCCTACTGATACGGCTTAAACTAATATGCCCCACCCCCTTTCTTTTTTTCAATACGCTCACCCAGTGTAATTGCACTAAGAGCTGAAAGACTGCTGTTGTGTCGAATTACTTCTCTTAACTCTGGTCAACGATGTATATACTATCAATAATTTCATCTATTTTCTAAAAGCGTAAAAGAAAAACAAATTGTTTTAGTTGGGACTGTTTGGGATCCATTAAAGTAATGGAAAATAATGATATTCATTTTCAACAGGGGAAGGAACTTTTATTATGACAGCCAGTACATACTTGGAGATCGTTGATGTAAACGAGAATAATCATGGTAATGCCGGGGTATTGATTTGAGCCCCTTTCAACACTGTACGGCTATTTTCAAGGAAGGATATCTGAAATCAACACCCACCTCTGACAGGACTTAGCCCAGTTGTTGTAGAGCTTTGAAAACAACTTCTAAAATTACCCAATTTCAAGAACGTTCTTTTGCGTATTGTAAGCATGGCCATCTGCATCATATTATAACTCAACATGATGCAAACTGACATGGGTGCGCTCAGTAATACACGTCTTTTTCAACAAAAGGCAGCCGGCTTACATCTGAAGATGAACAACCTACAGGAATGTTGTTGTGAATATCACGATTTTGAGCGGACTCTCAAAGGGCATCAGGACCTGACTGCACATTATGTTTTACGCTCCCGGCGACTTAGTTGAGATCCATTATCTAGGCGGGTTGAAACTGGCATGTCAGAAAAAACCTGGGCAGAATGGGTAAAGCATCCTGGCAGAAAGATTGGCGTAACATATTCTATACGATATTATTATAGACTTTTTCATGAAGAAATCAAAAACCGGCGTGTTTTGTATGCAACGTAAAGAGCCTAACCTGTTTTATGTTTTTTGCACTCGCAATACTAATAGGTCATATGAGCACCGAAGATAAAAAGTGTTACAAGAGAGAAACGAAACGAATGCAATGAAGAATGAAGAGAGGTAATGATGATAAATATTTAAAAAAGAGAGAAGCAACAAACCACACCAGAGCACCCGCCAACCACCCACTGAAAGCCTAACCGTTCCACCAAAGATACCGGTCATCAGAACTGGAGCCATAAAACAATATTATCGAGTCTCCCCAAATCCCAAGAAGCTTTACATTTTTGATTTATACCGGATGTCCAGGGTTTCGCCATTTATAAGCAAACGTTTTTATTAATCCTGAGGGAACCAGGCACAAGGCTCACCTCCGGTCAACTCATGGATGGCGTGACCAGAGGCACTGACCACGCCCTAGGTACTTTGGAAAAGAGTGGGCAGTGGAGGGAGAGAAAAGGAAAGGCTGGTGCGCTGATGGTGGCCGTTGAAAAAATGGGGGGGGGGGGAGGAGGGGTATGGAGAATGGCAGAAATGGGATTGAGGGTGGGGTAGGGTGGAAAGGGGGGGGGGGCGCCTTAAAGGAAATAAAGATCATTTGAACTACTTTTGGGAAATGTGGTTTAGATCTTGAGTGTCCTAGCACAACGGGTAATCATTGCTCGATATTTGTCGACAGTGAAGTTTTGCTTGGCAAGTACTACAGAAAAATAAACGCAGTTTGAAATAGTAGACCTATATCAAGGCATGAAATAGCAATCCAGATGAGAGCAACATCCGCCTAAAAGCAACCTAAATTTGTGGGACGAATATTTTCTTATACGAATGCTCAAACATTGCC
>NW_004797413.1:443104-446186 GCF_000002075.1 Aplysia californica
TTTTTTTTTTCTTTCCAGAGATGGTGCGCGGCTCAAGAACATCCGAAGACACAAAGCCGGAGGGTTGAGAGGGGTTTATCCCGGAGAGAATCCCCGTAGCGGTCCACAAAAAAACTCGAAAATTTTCCAAAGTTACAACCAACGAGGGGCGGACGGCGAAAACCAACAAACAAAAAAAATCCAACTTCAAAAAAAAACACCCATGGCCAACCTCCCCCTTTTTCTTCTTTTCCCGACTGTCTGTATGTCAAATCTGTCAATCTCTTTCTGTCTGTCTGTCTGTCTGTCTGTCTGTCTGTCTGTCTGTCTGTCTGTCTGTCTGTCTGTCTGTCTGTCTGTCTGTCTGTCTGTCTCTGTCTCTCTGTCTCTCTGTCTCTCTGCCTCTCTCTCTCTCTCTCTCTCTCTCTCTCTCTCTCTCTCTCTCTCTCTCAATCTCTCTCTTTTTGTGTCCAAGTGTGTCTCTGTCTCTCTATATGTTCCCCACACTCCCTGCTTCCACCTGTTTCTCTCTTTCTTTCTTCCTTCCTTTCTTTTTTTCTTTCTTTCTTTCTTTCTTTCTTTCTTTCTTTCTTTCTTTCTTTCTTTCTTTCTTTTTTTCTTTCTTTCTTTTTTTTTTCTTTCTCCCTACCCATCTTTTATTCCCATGTTCTCTTCTTCGCCATATGCTATCCACGTACCCACGTCCGGTCCCCTTTTGCACTTACCTTTGGTGGGCAGAGGGATCACCCCGTTAGTGGTAGTTATTATTCATTTTAATGCCCATCTCGAAAAGATTTGTACACGAAGATGGCGGCGTACGGAATTTTTAGCCTCTTAAAAGTGGCAAAAGAGGGGGCTGGCTTTTAGGAGATGGACAGGCAAAGATCTTATAGATAACCTTTAGATTAATGACTTCCCAATGTTTTGTAGGAATGAGAATAGATAATATTTTGTAATTTTGAAATTTTCAGTGCAAGGCTTGAATTCAAGACTTCAATATTTATAGCCTGGTCTACTGCTGCTTCAGGAAAGATTCCCTTCTTTGACACAAAAGCCACTCCTTGATGGGAAGCCAATTTTTCCCCTATTATCGCATGTCAAGGGAGACCTTGGATCTGAGACACCTACTAGAGATGAAGTGAGCTGCAAGGTGGCAGGTCAACGGGCCAGTAAGAGGATTAGCTATGTTCAAAGGAATTAAAGGAAGGACTTCTCTGTCCGCGGCACTGTGGATCCTATCACAGACTGACGCGGCTTTTGCAGTATAATAATTAGGGTTTCAGGGGAGAAATGGGGAGAACGGCATATATGTTGAAAGGAATACTTATAAATAACAACTGAAGACCGGCTGAAGGGTTTAAGTGAATCATTTAAAGAGAGAAGGAGGGGAGTGTGTGTGTGTGTGTGTGTGTGTGTGTGTGTGTGTGTGTGTGTGTGTGTGAAAGAGAGAGAGAGACAGATAGAGAGAGACAGAGAGACACAGAGAGAGAGAGAGAGAGAGAGAGAGAGAGAGACAGACAGACAGACAGACAGACAGACAGACAGACAGACAGACTGAGAGAAGAACATGAGGATTTTGAACAAAGAGAGAGAAGAACACGAGGATTTTGAAGAAAGACTGATATGGCTTTTCAACTTCTTGTTGACATATACAGCCAAAACCATAATAATAATAATAATAATAATAATAATAATAATAATAATAATAATAATAATAATAATAATAATAATAATAATAATAATAATACAAAGTAATAAAAATAATAATAATTTAATATATATATATATAATTATAATAATAAGAATAATAATAATACTGTTATTTGTTGTAGATGTCCCCTCCTTTCCCTATTACATGTATAATCATTTAATACTTACGTAATTAAACTTGAGGTCCTCGTGTAGATAGTCAATACCTGTAAAACAATTAATACAGGTAAGAACATACTCATCCGAAAACAAACAAAAAAGGTGGGTATTATTTTATTTCTTGCTTTTGCTTTATCTATATCGCTATTTCGCTTTCTCTCTCTCTCTCTCTCTCTCTCTCTCTCTCTCTCTCTCTCTCTCTCTCTCTCTCCCTGTTTCTGGCTTTCTCCCCCCCCCTCTCTCTCGGTCATTGTCTCCCTGTTTCTGTCTTTCTCTTTCGCTCAAAGCAAGAAAAAAACCTCTTTCACTCCATCACTTTCGGTCACGGTCTTACCTTTTCTTCTTTCTCACTATTTTTGCCCCTCTTTCAATCTTGGTCCATTCAAATCATTCATTTTTAAAGCTGATAAATCTTTAATCAGAAATCACTCAATAACAATATATCATAAAGGTCAGGGCGCTCTGCTGTGCTGTACTCCCTCGATATATCATGTAACATTTTCCAATTACTATTGTTTCAATTGTTGTTATGTCCCAATATGGTTGATAAAACGCCAAGGCTCCATTAACAACAGCTCACTTGATAACGAGACATTTATATTCAAATAATATGCATTTTGAAAAATCTCTTGAAAAAAATACAGCACCAACTAATATTTCTACCCACGCGTTTGATGTGATTGAGTGATGATCTTTGCAAAATGCTTTAAGTTTGGAATTCGTTACAAGATGCTAAAGCTCCTTTAACGTGGCGTAAAAACAGTCGTTGGGTAGTGTGTGTTTCAAAAGCAATAAGGCGTTTTCACAGTTATAGCATAACTGAAATCAGTCTGAACTATATCCGTTTGACTACATTTTCAACATGGTGCACTATATAGTATTCCAAGCCTCTTATAGACCTACGGACTTTAGGACAATCCATACACCATAAAGTACGCTGAACTGTCTTTTTAGGAGCACATAGAAAAATGCCTGTATATACACATAAACATATACATACATTTACATTACGGCTTACAGCCACATCGACTCACATATTCACGAAATGAAAGGGAGAAAGAGAATGAGAGATAGAGTAACAGAAAGAGAGTCATGGATACCTAGATAGGTTAGGTAGACATACATACACACGCATGACACAGAAAGAGAGAGAGAGAGAGAGAGAGAGAGAGAGAGAGAGAGAGAGAGAGAGAGAGAGAGAGAGAGAGAGAGAGAGAGAGAGAGAGAGAGAGAG
>NW_004797413.1:447926-452912 GCF_000002075.1 Aplysia californica
GGGGGGGGGGCAGAGTTGACAGGGATAATTGAAAAAGAAAAGTATCTACCTATTCTAAATAACGGAACAAAGTATGCAAAAAATAAGAAAATAAAAGCCCAGTGTTTCAGGAAATTGTCGGAAGATTTTCCTGCTCGCTTCGGATGCTTCCATTGTTGTTCTGTGCGGGTCCAGGGGCGGTGATTACAGTCCCTTGGACTATTGATTGAAAATACCCACAGAGTCGGAGGATCGATAAACTCTTTATCCAACACAATGACCAGGGAGCCGTGGCACTGGCAGTACGCGATCCGACCAAGATTATACGCTGGAAATATCTATTCTCAGTGTGGTCATCCAGAGTCCCTCAATAATGATGCGAAGATATTTAGTGTGGCGTCGGGGTGAAATCAGGCGCTCGTCAAAATAATGAACTCGAAGAAACTGTCATTTTCCGTCTGTTGGACACTTTAAAAAAAATCGATTTTACTTTTGGCTTAACATCTTTCATGTCCATATAAAACATATTTTTGGTTGAATTCTACTGAATAAAGGTTGATCAAAAGCACACAAAATGTACACTTTTAGTTTCCAAGGACTTTTAAGCTTTGGAAGTCATCAATCTTTGGCAGTCATTTCCTTGGTAATTTTTTTCTTTGACATAAGGCGACCTTCACTTACGTTAATAGCAAATATCTCTAATTCTAATTCTATTAAAGAAAGATGGGAATATCTTTATCTAAAGCAAGACTAACGAACAGGACTTTACAATGATGCAATAACTCTGCACAAACAAAAATTAACGAAAGCCCGATTGTACCGTGTCCTCACACATTTGCAGTTTGCAGTGGATGAGACTGCAAGTGTGAACATACGATGGTGATTTAAAGGAGTAATAGTTAGGGCCAAATATACTATCAACTAATTAGAGCCCGTTGTTGAAATATCTATAAATAACGAGAGGAGTACGCAACTCTATGCCATTTATAAATCTACCCTGTCCTTGGATTCGCTTGAGACAAAGAGTAGAAAGCTTATTAGGGTATACCATTTTCAGGTGGAGTTTTTTCGTCATTGCACAACACAATTATTTTCTTATATTTCAGCAGGTATAATATCTGTACATTGCCCCATCACTAGATCATTACAGGGCTCACGTGCAAATAAGTCTATTAAGGTTTCTACCTACTCATACATTCGAACCTGCCCTATACGACCACCCTTGTGAAGAACGTGTTTTCTTAGACAGGTATTCCTCTTAGGCAGTGTGATTATAATATATTATAACATTATTGCATGTTACAGTCTATAAGTTTTTTTAAGTTGACGGGAAGCACATCAAACCATATATAGTCAAGAAGTGCTCGAGAAATAATAGCAAAACAGCGAGGAAAAATAGCAAGCAGCCAGGAATAAAGTTGGACCTGCCACCACCAACACCCTACCGAACGACGGGCAGGACTTATAAAGCAGACTTGAAGTTATGGATATATTTCGCAAACTTTCAAAAGGAATATTGATTTCCTAGCTGAGACCTTACAAAAGCCCACATCTCAAGCAACATTAAAATTTGTTGCTGTACGTAGTCTAAAACAGCCATATTATGCACTGCTCACAGCAAAACGCTCCGTATCCCGGACTCTAGCATGGAGATCATCAGGAGAGAGTTCGTTGCTGTTTCGGGCTCTTCCTCTGCATGATTTAAGTCGTTAATATAATGCCTAGTTAAGGAAAGAAAGAGAGAGAGAGAGAGAGAGAGAGAGAGAGAGAGAGAGGGAGAGAGAGAGAGAGAGAGAGAGAGAGAGAGAGAGAGAGAGGGGGGTGGGAAGGAGGGAGAGACACAGAGAGAGGGAGAAAGAGGCAGAGAGAGAGAGAGAGAGAGAGACGGGAGAGAGAGAGAGAGAGAGACGGGAGGGGAAGAGATAAAGATAGATAAAAATGTAAAAAGATAAATAGATAGATTGATAGGTAGATAGATGAATAGATAGATAGATAGATAGATAGATATATAGATAGATAGATAGATAGATAGATAGATAGATAGATAGATAGATAGATAGATAGATAGATAGATAGATAGATAGATAGATAGATAGGGAAAGGGGGGGGGGGGAAGAAAGGGACAGAGGAAGGAGAGAGGTATGTATTCGAATACAATTGCCTCAGGACACAGGCCCCTTCTATCCTGGTGAGATAGGTCATCCTCTCATCCACTGAAAACATTTCCCTCTACTTGCTCTTTACCAGCATAAAACTGTTGACTTGTAAACAAAAACACTGTTTTGTTTTTTTGATTGTTTGTTTCTTTGAGGCATTGGGAAGGGCACTTGCACAGCGATGGTGATATAGTGCTACAGAAAAGGAACATATATAACTGACACTTAAAAGAACAGATGGAAAAAGAAAAGAAGAAGACCAAGTGGCAGTTATAGGATTACTCTCAAAGGTGAGACAATCACCCTGAGACTGGATGTGTTAAGGTTAGAGGAAGTGGCTGGGGACAGACAAGTGTGGCCTTGACTTCACTCTATCTTGTGTACCTGACGGTACAAGGAGAGATCAAGTAGGTAAGCAAGTAGTTGAAACCCAGACGAAAAGGCAAAATACAGGACTGACACCAAGGAATCTTCTTGCATACGAAGGCAAGAAGAAGAGTCTTATGTCGAAGGAGCTGAAGTCTGACTTCAATTTGAAACAGGCGACTCTCAAGATCCAAATCAGGAAACAGATTCTATACCTACAAACATAGCTCTTCTCAACTTAGGGATACCAAAATCAGCATCACGTCGTGGTTGGGAACCAAAACAAAGTTAGAGCCGCACAAAGACCCACCAGGCATATGACGTGAGCAAAACGGATCAGTTTCAAGTCTTGTCTGAAACCAAGAGATTTGTATTTGACACAAGTCTGAGCTCTTTAGACTTTTGCCGTCTTTGGCCACGTACTTCGAAAACTGCGAAATTCAAAGTGAACGTGCCGAGCCTAAAATATCTAGGATACGTACGACTATAATGTACTTGAAAAATTTAGCTGTATAGCGCAAAGAGAACGGATATGCGCTGAAAAAATGTTATTATAATGTTTAAAAGAAATCTTTGATTAGATTTATTGTTATCAGTCTGAATAGGGTGACCTGACCTCATTTTTATACGGATGTTTATATCCAACTCTTACAAAACAAAAATGCAAGTTCAGGCGTTTCTGTAAACAAAGAAACACTGATTATTTTGTCTCTGCTGGTGTGTAAGAAAAACAGCGACGCGCCTAAAGGTCAAAAAGTAAATCCTATTAAGAAGACAAAGGCAGCGAACTCTTGCTGGCGTAACAAAGAGGAATGACGAAGACGCTATTTATATTAAATACGTTCATAGATAGATAGATAGATAGATAGATAGATAGATAGATAGATAGATAGATAGATAAAGGTATAGAGAGATAAAGACATAGAGAGATAGGTAATATATATATGTATATATATATATATATGTGAGGCAGCGTGGTGGAATCAGGCTCTCGTCAATTTTTGGGCATGTAGAGTTATTGGTATCGTCTTAAAGCTTGTTCACTTGTCTTTATTTGGATTTAAAAATATCCATTTATCTTGAATACAAGTCGAGATATTTGTGAAAGAAGGAGGTGGGGGTCACCTATTTTCAGAGGTAAAATTAGTGAGAAAATGGCCGCTTAGGAAAAGTTATTTCCTTAGCTTAAGAATCCATGGTAACTGAAAATTTACACTCAAATTAGTTCTTTAATGGGCATGAAAGGTGTTGAGGCAAAAAACAAAAATTTGATAAAAATTC
Organism: Aplysia californica; assembly: GCF_000002075.1. Lineage (NCBI taxonomy): Eukaryota > Metazoa > Mollusca > Gastropoda > Aplysiida > Aplysiidae > Aplysia > Aplysia californica. The sequence continues at coordinate 451,709 of NW_004797413.1, forward strand.
ACAAACTTGCGGAAAATGCACGTTTCTTCATTTTGATTATTTTGACGAGAGCCTGATTCCACACACACACACACATATATATATATATATATATATATATATATATATATATATATATATATATATATATATATATATATATATATATATATATATATGTACTAGCTGGGTCCCCTTTCGATGAAAGGTATGATTGGTGCTTTAATATCAATTAAAAGTCATTGGCCTACTATATTTACACTCTACTGGAATGGGGCAATAAATTTTGAGAGATGCAAAAAATTATAAGGTATAGATCTCTACTCTCAAAACAAAATGCACCTCGCGAAATATCCCTTCCGGATTGTCTAAAATTACAGAGACAGATTAAGCGTCGGCCTTCGAAAGCGATCGGCGAAATAAAGACATTTAGCTTTTTGCAGCAAAATGGTCTCAAAACTGAAAAAAACCCGAAGGGCGTCATGCTCTGGAGAATATTTTATTATAGAATCGTTTTGCAAAAACCACATGTCGATCGATGCAACCATTAAAAAGCTTTTTAAATAGCAAAATTCGGCCACATCAAATAGACAATAGAAGATAAATAGATAGATAGATAGATAGATAGATAGATAGATAGATAGATAGATAGAAAGATAGATTGGTTGATTGAAGGATGGATAGGTAGATAGATAGACAGATAGATTGATAGATCGGTAGATAGATAGATAGATAGATCTAGATAGATACCCTCCGTTCTTTCAACGACATTGTTTCTCCTACCACACCCTTGATTGTGACTGTCTAAAATACATGTGGAGGTTGCAAGTTTCTCCGCACTCCTTCATATCAGAGCTGAACCTTCACGACAATATTCATCGTATAATAAATAGCAAACAAAATCATAGACCCTCATAAGAAAACTAGCCTTTGTAGCACAAGTTATAAACAACAAAGACGGTAAATCGCCCAGACCTCTACTATGCTAGCGTACGTCTTGGCGGTATTTTGTCAAACAAAGCTAAAGTACTAAATCGTGTACAAAGTCCATGATCTCTTTTGTCACGCCAAATAAGAGAAGCTGTTGGGATGTCTGGGAGATTCTGACCCCGCCTCAGGGAAAGGGTCTGGAGGAGAAGACCGATGTGATGGCAAGATTTTGATGAACAGAGAGAGAGAGAGAGAGAGAGAGAGAGAGAGAGAGAGAGAGAGAGAGAGAGAGAGA
>NW_004797413.1:458378-460878 GCF_000002075.1 Aplysia californica
ATGATGATGATGATGATGATGATGATGATGATGATAATAATACTAATACTTATACTAATAAATAATAATAATTCGTTAGTCAATTCCCGACAAATACAAATGCATCTGTAGAGGAGAATATTCCTCAAACAAAATAGAAGAGACAGACGCTAAGATGACTTGTGGTTGTTGCTATAACCAATATGATCAATTCTGGCAGCGAATAGATTGACACATTTTGAACATTTAAAAGGATAAAAAGTTTTAACACTGAAGCCAAGAAAGAAGCCCGCACGCTTCGTGCCTCCACGAGTGGAAATGAATAGAGAGGCGATAAGAGGGTTTCATCGAGAATATTTTATTCTTTTTCTCTGCTGGATGAACTCTTATTCACGTATCCCTCCAAAGAGGTGTAGGAAAGTTGTAAAGTTCCGTGGAGCTCAAGGATGTCCAACGAGCCATAACTGTAGACGATTGTCAACGATCTCATGCGATTGTAAATGTTTTACATCCAAATACACAGGGTGATCCAAAAAAAACCTTTACAACTTGTTTTGTAAATATCTTCCTCCATGCTGAAGTTTTGCGTTTCAGATTTGAACATAACGTTTGGAAGCCCAAAGGAATTTTTCTGATATGTTTTTTTAGATAAGTCCATTGAATGGTTTTGCAATATATCGCGCATTAAAAAAACCCAACCCATTTTTAACCTTGTCGCCATTTTCATAGCATGACGCACTAGTTCGCTTTAGGCCTACCACTAAAAGTTGCAACAATCGCGCCATATTGTAAGCTACAGCAGTCTAACAAGTCAACAGAAGTCTGCAGATATTATTTTTCCCAAATTGTGTTTGCCAGCTGAGATCATGGCTACGTTTAGTAAAGAGCAGATAGCTTTTTGTATTGAACATTACCTCTCCACAAACTCACCATCCCTGACATTTCGTAAATTCTGCGCACAACATGGAGAGAATGCTAAGGTGCCCTCAAGACCTTTGGCGTCATGAGTACAGACGTTCCGTCAGTTTGGATCTATAGCGAATCAGAACTAAAAAGTTCTTTAAAAAATGACCACTTCAGGTCGAACACGCACCATGCGCAGCCCTTTAAACGTCACCAGAGTGCAGATTTCAGTAGCTGAGTCCCATGAGACGTCTGTCCGTAGACGATCTGCAGCTAGGAGGATTTTCCTACACATCAACAGTCTGCATTCTCATGGCAGATCTTAATCTACGATTATACCATGTTCATCTTTGCTAGGCCGAGATGACATGGATCAGAGCATAGCAATGTGTTCATGATTCCTCGATTGTCTTGTAAAGAGGGATCATTTTCTCGATGACATTTGGTTTAGTGCAAAGCCCATTTTCACCCTGCGGGATATGGTAACTCTAAAAATTCTGTCTATTGGGCACCCCACTCTATTGTCTCTAGAAGCCACTTTTTAGTGAATATGTACAGTTTATGTGGCTTTAAAAACTCATGGTTTAGCAGGTCCTTGTGTTAGGGCACCACTGAACATTTCGAACGACGTGTTAAAAATGTGTCGAGTCCAAAGGAGGGGAACGTGGACCATGAATTTCAGAATTAAATCATTAGGTTTTTAAAACTCTGTAAAAGAAATTAAATATTGTTTAAATGTCACAGGGATGGAAAATTAATGTCAAAGAGAAAGAAAAGAAAAAGGTCAACTAATCCTTTCACAACATCCTTTACAAGATGATTTTAAAACATTGGTGAACTTTGCGTTTTTGGGTGCTTTTTTCTTTTCCGTTTCCGTTTTCAAAACATGTTTTTTCTTCGTGGATTTTTATATCGAACAAATTCCTTTTGAATGAATTATGTCTGTTCCAAATTACAACATTTTAGAACAATTTTTGAGCGAGATATTCAGAAAAAAAGTTGTAAAGTTTTTTGGATCACCCTGACAATTTAGATATATTTCACAATTGAAGCCGCCTTAGAGCATTTTGGAGGCGAATAAGAATGGCCAACATACTTGGTAAAGTATCCTTTCCAAGTCAGAACCGAAATTATGTATTTGTAGTTCGTATGATGGTTCGAAATATCCCGCAACTTTGATTTTGATCTGCTGCAGTCAGACGTATGTGTCCGCTTCGTCCTTAATGGGTTAAGCTGAAATCAAACTGACTGGCCACGACACTCAGCTTCACTGATTCATAGAACGTCGTAAATGCGGCTGGCACCTATGGTGGAGCAGTAGGCGCTTCATCGTCCTTCAAAGTAGACCCAAGCTCGATTTCTAGAAGGGGAGAATTTTTATCGGGTATCTCTGTCTTCCTGCTAAGATGTTGTAACCCTCTCAGCCCGGGTCGAAGCCCGCCTCCTAATTAATTATCTAACCTGTGTCGGTCGATGGGGGCGTAAAAAACACCTGTATTAAATAGGTGTAAATGCACAAAAAAGTTTTAAGTTATGATTTGAAAAAAAAAAAGAAACCCCGCCAAAGCCCGAGGAATGGAACGACGCACAGTTACGACGTACTCTGGTGAATTACGAA
>NW_004797413.1:463378-465878 GCF_000002075.1 Aplysia californica
GGCATGTGGTCAAAGAGGAAACACAATTCTTCTCAATAATAATTGTTAGAAACGATTTTCCCATGATTCATCCTTATTTGAAGTATATCCAATCATTATAATTCTTCACTCCAAAAAAGGAAATGCGACCCAAAAGAAAAGAAAATTGTCCCAATTTCATGTCCCCAAGACGCAAGCAAAAACGGCCTAAAGTGGCATGGGCTCAAGCTAGAGACTGTACTAGTCCCTAACCTCTTTGTTCGTCCCAACTCACTCATGTGCTGAAGCTAAAAATAACAATCATCAATGAAACAGGCTCTACGCAACATGTCCAACAAATAAGACCCCCTCAACCACCACCTGATAAAACACTTTATATTGGCTCGCCGTAAAGTGTTTATCCAGTTGCTTGTATCTTTCCTGCTCTCTTATTGATGGAGTATTGATTTATCCTTGTTAAGCACAGTAATCGACCTTGCAAACAACTTGTGTTCGTATTTTCCTTCTTGTGGCCTGTATTTTGCTACATTTTTATTTGCCCAGTCCATTTTCTGTCATAACAGAGATGATAATAAATATCATTTGTATGGTGCATATCTCCGCTCAACAGCAAGCTCTTTACAATCTATACGGACTCAGACTGGCTGGTGATCAATGGGTGTTTTACATCCGAGAATACTTCTTTTCATAAACATTAATCTTCGAGTGTATAATTACTCCAAGTCTGGGTGAATGCAGTTATTATTATTCCGACGTGAAAGTATTTGCTGTTATATATTAGAATCTATTCTCATTTTAGCCAAGACTTCTTCGGCTCTTTTGAGCCAAGAGATCCCACGTTGCAGTCCTCTAAGGGAGCTAACTCTTTCAATATTCATCACTTATTGTAACTTCTGGGAATGTCAGATTGGTCTCGATTGTCGGTGTCAATTTGTAAGTAGGCCTGACTAGTTTTCTTCTTTTCTGTGAATGGTCCTAGAACAAAATAACGTTTCACGCAAACAAACGTTTTCGTTTTTATATTATCTCCTTCTCTTGTTATCTCATGGTGCAAACATTGACAGTATGCTTGCAAAAACCCGTTAATTTCGGAAAGTATGTATGTAACTAGATCATCGAACATATCTTTGACAGGAAGAAACTATCAAAAGAAGGTCAGCAGAAGCGTCTAATATGACACCCAGAGCTAAGCTGTTGAAACTTGAAAGTCCTAACAAACCCCCACAATTTTTTGAATACTTTGTATGAGTAGTATTATATTCAAAATAGCACATTACTTGTCATTTTCAGAGAAATGGATATCTGAACAATTATTCATTTTAGTATTTCTGCCGAAAGGTCAGCTGAATAAAGGTATCTCTTTTTTTGTTCGACGTCAGTACAACGCTATTGTATACACAAAGTCGTTCGAAAACTGAAACCTCACTGATAGCGTTCACGGGGTTGGGGAGAGAAGTTGATACTCCTCTCTCCATCTTTTGGTAAAGAATTTCCCAACGTCATTTTAGAAGTGAAGTTGTTAGCTGACCGCACTGGAGTTAGTGCCAGGGGCATCAGTGAGCAGCCCAAGAAACCTAACTCTTTTTGTGCGGTCTTTAAGGTAAACTGACCTTTAAACGAATGTATTTTCATGTCTGTTGAAAGGCTGGTCGGTTGTCACGGGGGAGTCGAACGTATAATCAAAATGGCGCTGAAGATCAGTGTCCGGGCTGTCTGACCTAGTACAGACTTTTAAAGTTCAAATTCAACTGATGTTTCTATTATCTATTTTGTCCTTCCTGACTTGAAATATTGCAAAGTGCCCTGAGCTGTATTGTACATGAATGGCCGCCAGGGGCGGTTTGTTAACTGGACTGATTTTCATTCAGTTTTAAGTAAATCCAAACAAACATGTATCAACAGTCAAAAAGCGCCTTGCCGATTTGAAGGCGTTCAAATAGACAAGTGATTCACTGCTGTTTTGTCGCGTTTGTTTATCCCGCCGGCTCACAACTGTTACAGTTAAATCGTCTCCTGTCACGTCGCGGAACTTCGTACGAGGACAAACCGAACACGGCTCGCTCAGCGATGACGTCAGTCCGCTGGGCAAATCCATCGACAGTCTACAGAGGGAACAGAACATCCCTTAATTGCCAAGTTGGCCTCTGCGTTGCTTACAAAATTAAGAATGAGACTGTCTTGAGCAGCAGCACGGACACAAGTATTATTTTATCAGCAATACATGTATTTATCATTCAGCCTTTCTCTATCTATTATAAGAACATTTATTGTCAGCATGGCACTAATCTTTTTTTATTTATTGAATTTTTAGCCTCCTATAGTTCCTGTTTGGTATTAATTCATCGCTTTTTCCCCACTAAAAACTTACCTGGCCCATAGGAGTCTGGCCGGCGAAAGGAGGAATCGTCTAGTTAAGATATATAAGGAGAATTATAACGAGGAGCGATAGACACTCGGCTGTCACTAGTCTGGGCCGAGAACAGTTAGGCCTACCCCTCCCTTCCCTCCCCCTTTCCACCGT
>NW_004797413.1:473378-476708 GCF_000002075.1 Aplysia californica
ACATACACACATATTCCTGAATTTCAACTGACTTTACGTCACCCTAGAACTTATAAATAGTGGCTCGGTCAGTCTCAGGTTTCCTTTTGAAATTGTTTGATGTATGTTGTTCACATCTTCTCCATTCATCGCTCATAGACCGTCTTGATCAGTCTCGACGAAGTTGCACACAGACACTTGGAAAGGCATTCATCCTTGAACTTAAAGAAAGGGAAATTTGACAGAAACTATGGAATGTTTAAAACTAGAAACAATACCTCAAACACAGGAAACAATCCACAACAATACCAAGGTATTCAATTCGTCCAAATGGAAAGAAAAACAAAACTGAAGTCTTTCAGCGACTGGTATCAACAGGGGAGATAAGGCGGTTGGCGAAACGGCGTATTCCCGGAAAAAGGAAAAAGAAATGACATGATTGCAAAAACAACAAGGAAAACCAAACTCATTCTCTCGACTTCCTCTCGAACGTAACGTGGTCGATTAACGACTAGCGATGGCTCGAGAAGAGCTGTGTGCGTTCGCAGAATGTAAAGGGCGAAATCAATGGACGACCACGAAAGACTTTCTTCGGCAAACAGTTTCTTCGTTTTCTTTCTTTACTTCATCATGCAAATGCTCTCAGTTTCCCTAGGGTATGGGACTTCGTCAACCAAGGGCTTGAACAAAATGTCACACACGCAAACATGACAAAATATACATTTACGCCTGCTTACATATACTCATCAGCAAACTATAGAGAGGGCACATAGGTGCGCGATTCCTCCCTCTCCACCTCCCACCCCAAACCATCCCCCCCCCCACACACAGTAACATCCCCAACCTCCACCGCCACCTCACACATAAACACACATGCACACACTCCCTCACATGGGCTTGTGTTTCTTTCATACTTACCACTTTTAAAAACATCTTTTTAAAAAACAAATTATACTTTCAATAACATTCCCAATACTTTGGAGACTTTTTTCTTAATCAGAAATGAGTAAGAGTCACTGACCCTCCTACCTTCCCGTCTCCTTTCATTATTTCACTAAGACTAATCTTCTTATCCAGCTATCCATTCTTTCACCTGCCTAACAATCGTGAATCTTTCATCACATCATTTCATAAGCCAACCCCTGCAATCGAGCGTCCATGTGCATATATTATTGCATCCATCGTTTAATCTGCCTATCATTCAATCCATCTGCAAGCACATGTTCAAATTCAGGGAACAACATACCAAGAATTATACCGTGTAAACTAATTTCTGATAATAATGTGAATTAGAGTCAATAGCGCTGCGTACCTGATTGGCCTCACCGGTTTGGTCACAAACACCGCCACCATTTATTTTTGTTATATTTTGTTTTCGTTCCGCCACCACATATCTTTTCTTTCTATGAGCAAATAGCTACAGACAGAACAAACAAGCATTTTACCTGCGTTATTTTCAAAACAATATTCCTAACAACATATCTCTTTAATGTTCCTCATTACACAAGCTATTTTCTCTCATTATCCCCCTAACATCTCTTGAGAATACTTCCTTGCCAAAGGCAATCACTCCCAAGCCATGCGGTGACAACATTATATATATTAGTTGGGGGGTGAACTGGTGTTGCTTGTTCTTTGCCCAGTGCTGTCTTTTCAGAGCAGCAACACTCATATTCTCCTTTCCGATGCCATCTTGTCTCAACAATGTGGCGTGATGCAAAACGTGAAAAATATCTCACGGAAATTAAAGCCAAAAAAAACAATAGAGAAAAACAAACAAACAAGCTAAAAAGACCCCTCCAACTAACACAAAAACTCCCAACAAAAACAGACTGTTCATCAACAAATGATCTTAACGTCGGAACGCACACAGCTCAAAAGCCATTATTTCTTTAAAAAGCTTCGAACAAATGTCATGAAGAAATTGTTCCAGAGCAGAATAATGATAACATTTCTCCTGTTTGTCTCCCGTTAATACTCTTGGCAATGGGGTTTAGAAACGTTGGCTGCTGATTAATTCGTTTTATGAGCGACGTAAAACGGAGAAATTCGTAGCCAATACAAGAAACACATAATGTGGTACAAAGCTATAAGCTTTGAAAAACGAATCAACGTAATAACTCATTCAGGGGAAAACGAGTATTTTCAATTTCTGATTGCACACCATCCTCACAAATACTGATTTCGCTTTGCTTTTAAGCTTTCTATCTTCCATGGTCCGAAACGTTTTGTTTGCTGCACATCGTTATGCATTGCAGGTCTTTTCTTTCAAAACGTTGAACTGCATCTTGTAACATCGGTATTTTCTCGATTTGTTTGTTGTTTTATTAACTTAGGCAAACACATGGCTCTATTTCTATATATCCTCACGCATCAACAAACTAGTCTGTCGTTTCTCACACGTGATAAGAAACCTTTTTTGCCTTGACCGCCTCTCACCCCCGCCTCTCCAATCCATTGAGACATGAAGTTAAAATTAGCTTTTCATTGACGTCACTAATCTGAGGCACGTTGACATGATGTAGTCAGACTGACAAGCATTGTCACAGCTCTGTCGGACGCTAAAAGACACTCCACAAGAGCTTACACTGAGGGTGGTGAAGCCTTCTGGATGGATGGGCGAACACATTGGAAACCATACCGACTATAACGTTATCCTCTATACAGCTCCACTTTCATCTTACCAGCGAGTATATTTTTATCCCAACTGAACTCATTAACCTTGCTTAGGACTGACGTCACCGGAAGCGCCAGGATGAGAGAGGCCATTACAACGCAATAATACAAAGGCTTTTGATGTTTCTCCTCTCTCCATGCCTGTCCCTTATTATTCATAGCTTCCTCTGAGCACATGACTGATTAACTTTAACTGAAAATGAGACTGAAGGCGCAGTAGAACGGAACTGATTTTTGGGTATGGGTTTATTGTCCTGCAACACGAACATGGACAATCCCGGAGTTGGGAAAGCAGCTGAAACATCACTAAATATAAATACACGTAAATGTACTAACATTGCTTTTAAAATAGCTTTTAAAGGCTTCATCACCTATTGATGTGAGCTTCCAAAAGAACTCGCAATCTAAACCTTATTTTCAAACAACTGCACCACGTAAAAATCATCACTGGTTACAGAATCAGAATTTACTTGGACGGAAAGAAAAAATAATCATGGTCAACATCTTGTTTGAAACACAAGATATTTAGTAAAAGCTCAGAAAAGTCCCAAGCAAAAACCTAACTAAAATTAACAAGAGCAAAATATTCTCTTCTGTCTGTCTGTCTGTCTGTCTGTCTGTCTGTCTGTCTGTCTGTCTGTCTGCCTGCCTGTCTGTCTGTCTGTCTGTCTGTCT
>NW_004797413.1:477387-479345 GCF_000002075.1 Aplysia californica
CACACACACACACACACACACACAACTACAAAATCTTCAGACCCTTTCCCTCAGCCTCTTTGGCTTGGGAGAAAGGTTGCAGACTATCTAACAACGTCTGATATTTTTTTCTCCTAGTGAGCTTCCAATGGCAAACCCATTATCGCCCCAGCCTCGTCTACAGTTTCCCTTCACCTCTCCCACCCAACTAAACTGCCCTTTCTGTTTCTTTTGGGATAAAAAACGACAAAACAAACACCCAGGCAAACCCAAGCACGTACCTCTCGGTACCTTGGGACCAAATCTGGAAATAAACAGTTTACTAAGCAGGGCTTTTCGTCACTCAGAAGAACACGCTTGGGACTCTCGAATCGACTCCACATCAAAGTACCTCCTCCCCTCCCCCCAAACCCCTCAGTTTCCCTCCCCCCTCTCCTCATCACTCCTCCCCTCTCCACCTCCTTCGTGTTCACCTCTTCCCTCCGTCTTCACCTCTTCCCTACTCTCATCACATACATGTATTGATCAGTGAGCCACCATTCTCTTTATGATAGAATCGATGAGAAATATGAACAATGGCCTCATAATAATGGTAATAGCAGTGCATTTTTATACATCCTCTTATCATGCATTATCTTGAGGCAACACTGCTGCAGCGATATCTATAGTAATACATGACATTTTCACGTAAGTGCTTTGCTATTCAAATCCAACGCCTGCAGCCCTGTTTCAAACGTTTTGAAGCTCCCGAGGCATTTCGATGATAACACTGACCCTCTTTTCCTAGAAAATAAAAATATCCCTGCTGCTCGGTTCTTTCATTCAAAAGGTTAGATCTAGTTTAAGAAAAGCATGCAGTCTGCAATCGTTGAGCATCTCGTCGATGTTCACCACACCTTGTGCAAACACGTCTAAATGTACAGTGATCGTGTTTATCAAATCTCTAAAACCTTATCGTAAGCAAATATAACATAATTTGAAAGATAATAGCGGTGTAAAGACAACAATTTGAGAGTAGCTTCCACAAGGCGGTTAACACTCCCTTGCTGTATAATTTGATTTAAAAAGTAGGACACAGAATGAATCCAGACAGGCGGACATTTTTCTGAATGGAAGGAGAACAAAATAAATCTTTTCTCCGACGCCAATAATCTAATTTTCTTTTTTATTTAACAGTCTCTTGAGTGCTCGGGTTGTCTTGAGTCCCAATACCATTCACACCTCACATTGTCTATTATTATTGTTTCACTGGTTCTTTGATTCATTGATTTACTGACTCTTCTATTATTTAGGTATTGAGTGAACAGTTTTAATCATTCATTTTGTCATTCATTCAGATATATATATATAATATATGAATACATTATAAATAATATTGTGTCTCTCATAATGGGAGTCACTCTATCTCTCCCTCCCCTACCCCTTTCCAATCTACGCTACTTTCTATCTACCTCACCCATCCTGTGTATCTCCTCTTCTCCATTCTAAAACCTTGGATGACGAAGTCTAGAGCCAAAAGATTCTCTAAACTTGCAAATCTACTTTCTCCTTGTTTTTTTTTTCTTTCTCAGTTCCTAAAAAACCCACAAAAAAACAAACCCAAACAAGACAGACGCAAAAGCGACAAACAAAAGAAAACAAACTTATGTTTTGTTTTAGTAGAGGGTTTAAAGCGCCCGCAACTGCAAGGAAACAAACGAACAAAAATTTTCCAAAAATAAGCAAATGAACTTTAAAAGCCTAAATATTTCGAGATAACATCTGGTGATAAACAATCATATAATCTTATCTCACTACTGTAGCCCCAGCATAATCATTGCTCCAATCAGACAGTATTATTCCCAATTGCCCTATACTTCCTTTGCCATATATGTTAACAAAAGTAACATAAAACAAAGGAAAGGTATACAAACCCCAACCAATCTCTAAAACACCTTATCCCCCCCCTTCCTCCCCCACACACACCCACCCACACCCAC
>NW_004797413.1:479445-483881 GCF_000002075.1 Aplysia californica
TATATATAGAGAGAGAGAGAGAGTGAGAGAGATAGATAGATAGATAGATAGATAGATAGATAGATAGATAGATAGATAGATAAACAACCTATTGGTCTGTAAATTCTTCAGCCACGTGAAAAGAAACTAAACTGAAGTTAGAGGAAAAAAAAGGTGCAAATTGACTGTTTGTTTTATTTGTTCAGTCATCAATACCGAAGTAGGCAGGGGTAGATTTGCTTTTGAACTTGGGGGGTGTTGGTTAAAATAAAAACAAAAGAGAAAGAAACGAAAGAACACAGGTAAAAATATACTCATAGGGCAGTAATCACGCGAATGCATCGAAGCATAAATATCCATGAATGGCTACCGACTTTTAGAGAACCCCCCCCCCCTCAATATGTAGAAGCCCGGTTGTTGTTGTTTTTTGAGGGGGGGGGGGTACCATAAGGATGGTTATTATTTGAAAGGAATAAAAGGAGAAAACCACCCCACAACAACCGCCACTTACCTACAAGACATTAAGAAACAGAGCTTAATCATGAACTGGATACTCACCAAGTACCACTGTTTTCCGAAATCCGGGTCATTGGGAAGTCTTGGTTTGGCTTTGTAGGCAAAACTTTGTTTGTTTGCTTGTAGTAACTTGTCAGTCTGTTTGTACCCACGTTTCACCCTGGAGTAGCCATTCTGTTGGAAGGCTGAAACAACCTGCGGAGAAAACAAACATAGAGGAATATCAGACACAATTGTTATGGATGTGTTAGGGTTGTGGGATGTGTTAGGGTTGTGGGATCTGTTAGGGTTGTGGGATGTGTTAGGGTTGTGGGATGTGTTAGGGTTGTGGGATGTGTTAGGGTTGTGGGATGTGTTAGGGTTGTGGGTCCCAATGTCATTCACACCTCATAGTAACGTTAAACCTACACCCTTCACACCAAAAGGGTTTATACTTTTTTCCCCTTTTTTTTCTCACTTGTCCGTTTATGAGATTGACGCCATCTGATTAGTAGAAAAAAGTGCATATGATAGTGTCCAATAGTGTATTAAGTGCATACTTAGTATAACAAGTAACTGTAATAGCAGATAGAGATTCCAGGATTATAGATGTAAGTCATTGATCCGAGAGCGGTGATGATTTTTAGATATAATGGTGGTGATGAGTGATGATGAGGGATTGCGTTCAAGTAATATTGGCGTTAGTCCTATCTTCCTCTGCTCCAATGAGTCACGAGGGACGTGGGCACCCTCTATCCCGTCCCCTACTGGAACCTTCTTTGCAGTCACCGTGAAGTTCCGAAATGGTGGGCTCAGTCTCTGTTAAGGTGACATTGTTTGTTTCAAAAGGGCTATGAATAATATTACATTACACAAAACCTCTTTGTTTCTCACATTTCCCCCCCCACTAAAGTAACCTTTATTGTTCATGTACAAAACCTCTAATTTTTTGCTTCAGAAATGAGAAGTTGGAAACCTTTTATTTCTCAGCCTTCCTCCCTCTATATCCCTTTCTTTGTCTACTATAAGTACGATCACCCAGATGTGTTAATTTATTCATAAGCGCTGCAAGAAGCTATCCACGTAGTGGGTCGTTATATCCTACAACCGTGAAACCTGCAATGTTCTGAGATCATCGATGGTTTATTTCGTTTCGCTTTTGCTCCGGGTCATGGCGATAAGATTATGCTATCTGAAAACAATGCTGACGGGAACATAATTTTTCTCTGTTATCTTTCCTTTACAAAGAAAACCTGAAGAGCGTTTTAATACCTTCGTTATTCGGTCTAACTAGAAACCCGACCCCCTTCCCCCGCCAAAAATCCCAAACAAACGAAACGAAACAAAACAAAGCAAACAAAAACAGCAAACAAACAACAAAACCCCCAAAACAAACAAACAAAACACCTAAAAAACCACCACCATAAATACAAAAGAAAAGAAAAAAAATCCGCACCAGAACAAACAAAAGCAAAGAAAACAATCTAAAACATCTAAAACAAAAACAAAACAAACAAAAATCCAAAGCAAAACAAACTCAACAACAACAAGACAACCTAACACAAAATCAGACCAATCACAAAATATATCTGCAACTGCAAAACAAGAGTCGTAAAGAGAATAATCTCATTTAATCTTAGTGCCTACAAGAACAGCTTAAATATAATGAACATCCCTCAAACATGACCTTTTCACTTCAATCCTTTCATAAGGCCCCCGCCAATCTGATTGGTTTCTTAATGAAATTGCCGACGAAATTTGAGCCAATGGATAGACTAAGCGACTACAGCGAACAAAGAAGCTGTCAATCTCTTTTAAAATGAAAGAATCAAGTCTGTTGGGATTAACCACAAGCGTGTGTCAGGAATGTAAGCGAAACTAGCGCAGAAACCCACACATCTCACGCAAATGTATTCATCTTTTTTGTGCATGTTTTTCCTGTTAAGCTTTCATCAAACTTTCTGTCATTTTTTACAGCGTTTGTGGCTGCTAATATAAATAAAATCCCCTTGGAACTGACTTGCGTGGACTACGTCTTTTGGGAAAGGGTTAGGCTTTTCTTCTTGTACACAAAAGACATAATGCCATAAAGCTATTTTTTGGGATGCATCTCTCCACCTCCCACATAATTTGAATTGAACTGATGGGGGTGTGAAACATTAACAACTAGCTGTGCCCCCTTTCGATGAAAGGAATAATCGGTGAATTAACATCAACTGAAATTCATTGGCCTACTATATTTACACTTTACTGGAATGGAGCAATAAATCTTGAGAGATGCAAAAAATTAGGTCTAGATCTAGATCTACGAGTATTCTCAAAACAAACTGCGCCTCGCGAAATATCACTTTCAGCACTTCCGCTGTGATGGGCAGCTATGCAGATTTGTTTCGTTTCTCAGTGAAATAATCACAAAGGCCAAAGGAGGACGGGAACTTTTTGTTGAATATATTTGTCTAAATTCAGGAAATAAAAAATCGGGCTAAGTCATGGGAACCTATCTATCTATTTGCAAGTACTTGCCAACTTCCAACTCTGTAGATGTCGTAGTTTTATGGGAAAAGTGACAAATGTGTTTCCAAGTTGCCAAATATTTAATGGATAAATGTATTTGATTTGACGGATATTTGTAGTAAATTGGAGAGAATAGGCACAGTCCAGCTGGCGTCTACAAGACAGGAGCGCGAAAAATATCCCGGTCATAAACACTTGTAAGGAATCATTTAGAAACCTAAGAACCTCATTTCACAGAAGAGAAAACATCGAGAAGACAAGAGAACTATGGGTTAGCCTCTTCTTATTTGCTTTCATAGAGTTTGAGTTGACATTATCTTCTTCCATAGCCTTCTTTATTAAACCATTCATTTTGTTCCCCATAATATCTTCACGTTCAGTAATGTTTTCTAACTCTTGAAATTAATTATTCGTATCAATCTAGAGAAACGTTGTTTCAATTTTGGTTTTTCCTTCACAGATTTATTTAAATCTGGCTTGATATTTTGGCTTTTTAAAGATTTCTCAATTACATCTGTATCTAGCACCTGACTGGTACAGGCTCAGCTTACTGTCATGGTTTTCTCTTTACAACTATTTTTACTGTGTTTTTGAAACGTCTCTATATAAATGTGAAGTCATTTTTAAATCTCTAGTTAAATATCCAGGATTTTTTGATAATTCTCAAACTAGATATTTGAATTCATAAAGCAACTATCATACTAATGATATTAATATTAAAGATAAGAACAATGATAATACTAATAACAACAAGAAAATATTTTTTTAATGAACGTGGATGTCATGTGGTTGGTAAGCCTGGAGCAAGGGGCTAATTAAACCCAGCCAGACTAATCCATTGACCGTAAATACGGTATTTATAATCATTGGACTCATCTCTTGTGTGTAGCTATTTGTAGAATCTTTTCGTCCCTTCTGACAAGTCAAGCTAACTGACCTTTATTGTCCGGAACATTCATCAGTTTCGTTTCAGTTCTCACGGAGAAGAATCCTGAGAGGTTTGGGTGTGAGGAGGTAGAGGGCAGCGGGAAGAGCTCAGAAATAAGGAGTTTGATTGAGCGAACGGAAGAGTTTCCTGTTTACTAAATACGGCGTGGTAGTGTACGCTATGGGATCAGAGACCCTTTCAAAACAGCATACTTAAACAGGAAACTGGACTTTCATTTTGACTCTGATCAGACACATCGAAGTGGATGTAGGGCTAGGAAAACCACCCTTACTAATGTCACCCACATCTCTTATCCATCCAGCAATCCATCCAGCAATCCATCTCTTATCCATCCATCCATCCATCCATCCATCCATCCATCCATCCATCCATCCATCCATCCATCCATCCATCCATCCATCCATCCATCCATCCATCCGTGCTTACAAGCGTATGTCCTTTTACGCACCCATCCAGTCCACCCGTCCTTCCGTCCGTCTGCTTGCCCGTCTTTCCGTCT
>NW_004797413.1:484571-485512 GCF_000002075.1 Aplysia californica
GAGAGAGAGAGAGAGAGAGAGAGAGAGAGAGAGAGAGAGAGAGAGAGAGAGAGAGAGAGAGAGAGAGAGAGCACAGGTTTCCTTATAGCTCTCGCTCTATCACCCTGCCTCATGACCCTCTCACTACAACGGCACTGCCTGAAACAGGCCCATTATTATTATGGGACGGGATAAAGGGGAATATTATCATTAGCTTTGCCGCGGTAATGGGAATTTAGCCGTGATGAGAAATGGTAATGATATTTGTTCCCATAGAGACAGTGGGAAATGGAGAAGGGGGTGTGCTTATTTTAAGGCTAAAGTTCAC
This sequence comes from Aplysia californica, assembly GCF_000002075.1. Taxonomy (NCBI): domain Eukaryota; kingdom Metazoa; phylum Mollusca; class Gastropoda; order Aplysiida; family Aplysiidae; genus Aplysia; species Aplysia californica. The sequence goes on from NW_004797413.1 coordinate 484,879, forward strand.
CTTAGTCCCGGTTTTAGGAAACATCAGAACGTTGTTATGTCATGCTACACCATTAAATTTTCCTTAGTCTTGACGTTTCAGATTTCACTCAGATTCAAGTGGAGCAAAAAAAAAAAAAAAATCAATGCCAGACTGCCCTCTCAGGTTGCACTAAGGGTACAGCAAACTTTTGAGTTTTACTAGAGAAGTCGGGAGTGGCCGTGTCCAACCCAGCTGCATTACTCTTTGAAATTAAAAATATTCATTGCCATGAAGAGGGTGACCTATTCAAAATTGGCATGGCTGCAAATACAGCTTCTGTTGGATCTTTTAAACCTCAAGTGTCGTTTTGTTTTCGAAAGATGTTTTAAAAATTGTGATCAAAACCCCCTGAGACCTGCACCCCCCCCCCCCCTAGTGGATTTGCTGGATATATGCAACAACAGGCGTCCAAAGAAGATTCCGTGTCCTTGGGTTCATTTTTGCGAACATTATGTATAGAGTGTGATTGTATGTGTGTGTGTGTATTTGTCAGTGTGCGTGGGTGTTTTGTGTTTTGTGTTTTGTGTGTGTATTTTGTGCGTCTTTTGTGTGTGTGTGTGTGTGCGATTTACTGTGTGTGTGTATGTTTTGCGTGTGTGGTGTATATAATACA
>NW_004797413.1:487576-488911 GCF_000002075.1 Aplysia californica
CAAACACACGAGAGAGAGAGAGAGAGAGAGAGAGAGAGAGAGAGAGAGAGAGAGAGAGAGAGAGAGAGAGAGAGAGAGAGAGAGAGAGAGAGAGAGAGAGAGAGAGACAGGGCATGTAGACATAAAAAGAACAATAGAGAGAGAGAGAGAGAAAATCATGAACTGTCAGTGTCAAATGAGAAAAGGCATAAACTTGACATGATGTGGGAGTGTCCCCTAGGCATTTTCTGACAGTGAAATTGATTAACCCCGCCCAATCTCCGAAGTGTCCAGCCATATCTGGCAGCCCTGTGTACGTCACTGCAAGTCATGCATAATTCATCCTCTACCGGGGATTGGCCAGGCGCACTTTAAAGCTTTCCCAGATTACCTTGCCGTTACCGTTTTGTGGGCTGAGTGGCTGGTCAAAATGGAGCCAATAAATAAACCAGATCTTGTCCAGCTTTGGATCAAGGTTTAGGGCGCACAATATTACATACAGCTCACCTGCAACCATTAACTCTGTGTTCAGACATGCTTTCTCACTCTTGGAGAATGGTCAATGTGCCCGTTCCATGTCTGTCTGTCTGTCTGTCTGTCTGTCTGTCTGTCTGTCTGTGTTTCTGTTGCCCGCCTTTTCGTCGGTGCGAAGTATTGCTTGTTTTCCTTCATTCGTAAGTTAATGATTCAGAAACCTTCATTACGTTTTGAAAGGCTAGTTTGTCAGATTTCAATTGGGGTCTTATTGACCTTTTTGATATGTCCCTTGTCCTATATGCATACTGTTTGATACAATATTGGTATTATTAGAGTTGCTAATTTTGAATAAATGATCATTTCCGGTACAGCACACTGGATAACCTCCAAATAGCCACCCCAAACAAACAGACAAACCAAGTAGACAAACAAACAAAATAGAACACCAAAAAAACAAACAAACCTACAACTTAGGTCAAGATCTCTCAAAGTCAGGCTTGAACCCAGGTCTCACAAATGAAATCAAACGTTTCACTAATTGAGTCAAAGAACTAGGAATAGTGCCAAATGGTTGGCCTCAGGTCAGAGAAGCCCTAAGCCCCCTGTGGCTTCTTCAAACGTTCCGGACCCTTGTGTCTCAATTAAGGTCGACATGTCTGGGAATCGGCACCCTCTAAAGAAATACACTGCAGGGGCAGTGCGTTTCCTGAATACCTTACTTCCCACTCAGTCAGAGTGGCGCGTTGTCTGCGGGGGTCTGAGAGTCGAAGGGTGGACAGGAGTGTGCGTGTGGGTGTGTGTGTGTGTGTGGGGGGGGGTATGTGTGAGTGTGTGTGTGTATGTGTGTGGGGGTGGAGGTGAGGTGTGTGTGTATGTGTG
>NW_004797413.1:490005-498259 GCF_000002075.1 Aplysia californica
CAACAACAACAACAACAACAACAACAACAACAACAACAACAACAACAACAACAGCAACGACGGTTGAATTTTAAAAAAAGCAAACCAACCTAACCACCCCCACCTCAAGACAAGGGAAGTAGATACTTCTTCAGATTCTATAATCTTTCTGACGAAATGTGCATCAAATAAGAAGTGGGCTGCTGCGCCTTCGTCTGTCAGGGTCACCCTGGGCTAAAAGGGGTAAAGTACTCCAGCAGAAAGATGGAGATTTCAAAAGAACTTTCCTGGCGGGGAATCGAACTCATCCCTTTGTATTTAAGCTGAAGGGTCTAAAGTACTATATCACAAGCGCCGGCAGTCAGCTCAGACAGAATTCAATGCCACAGTGAAACTCGAGACTAAGAGATGTGATATTGGGTTTGACATGTTCTGAAATAATCTTCTTTTCCGGCCAAGTAGGCTTATCCTTGCCTTTTTAGAAATTGTTCTCTGGATTGACCCTCAGAAGGTCAGTAATAATATAATCAGAGGTCACGTGTTCACGTGGACGGGTGGTTTTTAAAAAAGATTAAGGATTGCTCCCGCATGTCCAGGCGAAAAGACACGCTGTGTGTGGGAGAGTCGGTTTTTATAAGGGAACGCGCACGATTTGATTTTTATTGAAGTCGAAAGGTTTGACAAACACGGTACATCCACATTCGACGTTGTCATTCTCATGGGAAGCTCTCAAAGAGTGGGGTCTCTGATTCGAATTAGATGACTCGTATAGCGTGCATTGCTCACAACACCATAATTAAACGAAAGTACTAATCCTCTTGGCTCGATTATTTACGAGACCCAACTCCCTAGCTTCACGTGGCACGAGGTAATGAGGGAGTGAGATTTGATGCTTGCTTCCTGATCAGTTTGGAGTTCAATACCAAAACAGCTTTTAACTCTTTCTGATCCTTGACTCGGAAAGTCCACGAGTTTCTGTTCTTTATCTAGAAGATGTACGTAGAGGGGTGACATGTATAGGGTTAAGATGTCATTATATTTTGTGGCTCCGGTGATTGAGTGCTACGGTGCAATCAACAACAGCAATATTCTTAAGCTGCATCTTAATACTGTGTTCGGGTGAGCCACAGAAGGCTATGGAATTTTAAAGCCTTTATTATAGACTACCAGCACGTGTTTCTCAATTGCTTATTTCGAATGGCATTTGTTTCGTTTTCTGGCCTTAATAATAAAATGCATCTTTGGTAGACGTGCCCCTTTCATCATATCTCAGTTTGAAAATTTCAAGATATAACAATGTGTTATATTCATTTTGCTCTTTTATTAGTCTAAAAGAGACTAGTTTTTGGGTGGATTTGCCTGGTTACGTGTGTATCAAGTGGGTATTGTTTCGTTGGCTTTGACTGACGCTTGTTGTATGGCGGTTATGAGATTCGCTTTAGCACACAGAAGATTTGACTTCGATTCTAGTTTGTGGAGGTTTTCTATCGAGTATCACTGTCTGTCTGCTGAGATATTGTATTCATCTTAGCTCGTACTGGCTCTGACAGGCACTCTTTGGTAAACCGTAAAAGATGGAAGATTTTACTACCCATCTGATGAGACTAAAGACTCACACTAATGAATTGATAGTACCGGCCAAAAGATGACACGTCAGACCCGAGTCGACCCCCAATAGAGCTAATTAATGCATCTAGAAAAATGTTTTTTTCGTGTACAAACTCCCAAGGAAGGCGTTTGAGAATCACTTCTTACTGAATACGTGTTGTGATTGACACTTAAAGCACTCTCCCTTGAAAAGCTGCGTCTCTTCTATCTTCATTTGTCCCCTTTCAGTTTAACAGCCTACTAGACACAGATTGAGTTTTTCGTAAAAAGCAGACTACGTGGCCTTTCCTCTGGGTTTCAGAGGTGGAGGAAAAAACCTGAAGCGAAAAAGAACATATTTTAAATGTTTGTGCTCACTCTGGCTGTGAGCCACATCTGTTAACTGAGCCAGGAATGAGCGGTCAAGTCCACGTTCGACCGAGGATGACAGAAAGCGGAGCTAACTAGCTGTGTTAGGTAAACAGAGGGAGGTAGGGAAAGAGACAGACAGATATACATACATATATATATATATATATATATATATATATATATATATATATATATATATATAGATAGATAGATAGATAGATAGATAGATAGATAGATAGATAGATAGATAGATGGAGAAAGTGTGTGTGTGTGGGGGGGGGGGGGGTTGTGTTCGTGCGTGCATACGTGCGTGTGCGCGTGTGTGTTTGTGTGTGTGTGTGAGTCTGTGTGTGTGTGTGTGTGTGTGTGTGTGTGTGTGTGTGTGTGTGTGTGTGTGTGTGAGAGAGAGAGAGAGAGAGAGAGAGAGAGAGAGAGAGAGAAAGAGAGGGAAAAAGAGAAAGAGAGCGATTGAAAGAGATACAAAAAGGAGAGAGAGCAAGAGCGAGAGAGAGAAGAGAGAGAGAGAAAGAGAGAGAGAGAGAGATAGATAGATAGATAGATAGATAGATAGATAGAGAGAGAGAGAGAGAGAGAGAGAGAGAGAGAGAGAGAGAGAGAGAGAGAGAGAGACTAGCCATTTCACAACAGAATAATCGCGGGTCTCTTTCTTCTGATTTTGTGCGCCATGCTTCCAAATACGGTATAGAACATCCATGAACATTGTATGGACCACATTTGCTCTGGCTAAGAACTGATATGCTGCAAATCTTGCGCCATCTTTCCTTTTCTTCTCTTACAATAGGCCATCCTCGTGCCTCTTGCTTACAATGAACATAATCATATATCGTCTGGGATAATTAAGATTTCTCCTTTTAATGAGACGTACTCGACCGCTGAGGAAGCTGAAACGCACAGGTTTTCAACAAAAGACAACGCGAGAGAACAAGCAGAGAGCTGTAATCCACAAAATGAGACTAACGAAGTAGCTGTAATGATGTTTGCCAGTTGTCTATAGACTCCACTCTTGATGGCAAGTAAACAGAAGGGACATTGCTTCATCCATCATGGAACATCGCTTTATCTATCACTGGCAGAGCTCAATTATAATCCAGTTCTCCATATAGATAGTAACAATAGCATCATGAATTCGTATACTATATGGAATGCTTTTATACTCTTTTCACCCTTCTCTCCTTACGAACAATAAAACGCTTTTCCCCCCGATTCTGAAGAATACAGTGAAAGCGAATGTATTATGCATTGTGCTGTCAATAAATGGTATTTGCAATTAGCCAACTTAGTAGCCCATTTGAGTTTGTTGACCAGTCTCTGTCAACATCTGTGTTATACAATAATTATATTATATTATAGTGTTTAAAATTCCTTAAAAGTGCTCGATGACGCTCTTACAAAATCAACTAAGGACACAACCGCATACATGCATTAATACAAGTTAGAACATAAACGTATAGCAGGCCTTTTAGATCTAAGCTTATGCAATACTAAGAAAATATCATTTCATACCTATCGTCTTATTGCTTAAAAACCATGTCGTCAGTCACAGCGCTGTACTCTGTACGTTGTTTGAATAATTTTGTTTTGAAAAAAGACGTTTTGCTCAGGGGAAAAAGAGATTCTATGGTAAAGATTAGAAATGGTTACTTTCACCGGAAAAAGATACCCCATTTTAAAATGGTTAGTCCTCGCTGTTGTGTTGTTTCTTTCATCACATGAGTCTCCGAATACTGGACTTGCAGTTTGACCTAAGCCGTTTTTTAAATAGGTAAAGTGTAGACAATTAGCTCTGGGGACCGTCACATGCAGGGATGAAAGTTACTTTTTGACATTATTTTTTGGAAATGTTTCTATTCTTGGACTCCCCAGCATCCTAATTCGACCCGGCTTTCTAGACTCGTATTGTCGAATAAGAGTACATCCCACTTTATTCACACAGCTCGTCGGCCTTTTCTGTTTTCCATCGATTTTTCTAAATAATTTAGAGAGAAACGAGCAGAAAGAGATGAATAGAAACCAATTATTCGCTTTTCATAAGCACTGAAAGCTGAGCCAAAATTTTCTGTGACGTCCAAACCGAACAGACAAATCAAAGGACACGGTGATCTTGGGAGATTTATGATATTAAGAAGATTGACTTTGAGTTGGGTGTGGTTGGATGGTTTTCCTTGACGTCTATTGTGGAACGATTAGGTTTTTCACAGTTGCACGCTTACGACTTCAATCTGCTTGTAAGTACGTCTATTTTTCGAATATCTCCGTCTTTCAGTTAGGATACTTCAAAATGAGTTGAATATTATTGAGAAAGGCATTCACAACTTACAAGCAATCCATTATGAATAGTGTTTTATATAATAGCCTAGCCTTTAATTTCTTTCCAGGTTTCATTTCTAAATTTGGCAGAAATAGATGCCAGAAAGAGAATGTGGATTAAAAAAAAGAAAATGTGTGTGGAGGGGAAGCTTTAAAGAATTTCCAAAGAATGGCTTACAGGAATGCTTCAAGTATGTGAGTTACAACATCAACACACAAGCAAAACAGAAATACACACAGATAGCAACAACGACAATTATAACAAACCAACAACAAGCAAGAACAGTCTACATACAGTTACTTTTAAGGAAACATACGGTTAGAAAAACTATACTGCGTGCAACAATGGGGTGTGGCCGAGGCGGTGTGGCACTCGTGACCGGCTTAAGTCACGCATATATTCAGGAACGTCTTTTTCTTCAGCGATCAAACACAAAATAGTTTTGATGGATACATCATTCCCCCTCTCATTGATTATAATTATGTTTTAAAGTCCTATTAAAACAAAATAGAGATAAAAAAGCCAAAAAAACCCCAAAACAATCCTCAAAAAACGAAGAAACAAAACTAAAAGAAAAGCACAAAGAAATAAAAAAATTCCCAATTATAACGATTAAATAAAAACAAAAAACAAACAAACACACACACCCAAAAAAAAACAACCATCAAGAACCCAAAAGCAAACATAAAACACCCCATCATGATCATCTAGGAAGGTTTGTGTGGGATGAATGAGGTGCAAGTTTTTAAACAGAAACTCTGATTCGAACACAAATAAACAGACAAACAAACAAAACTTGAAAAAACCCAAAACCATAAAAAAGAACAACAACAACGACAAAAAAGCTAAAAATAACTTGCAGCAACTAATCCCCGCCCCTTAAAAAAAAAAACGATACAAAAGAAAGAGAGAAACCCCCCCCCCCCCCCAGCAACAAACACACTTTCCTCAAAAGTAACAAAGTATAAAACACCCCCAAAAAGTAAAGGAAACGGGAGATTATACGATACTAATACACTTACGTGAGGATGCACCCTTAGTTGTCTCGTGTGAGGTACACTTCTCCTGGAACGTGCATGCGCTACGCCATGATGTACAAAATGGAACGTCCGGTCCGATGACAGTACCTGCAAAAAGAAAAGCAGAAATAGGATTTAAAAAGAAAGAAAGGAACGAAAGAAATATTTGTAAAAAAGTTGTCGAGAAAGGCACGATCAAATCAGACTAAAACAGAAATGGAAGATGAAAATATGATAATACAGATGAGAGGCAGAGAGAACAATCCCCCCCCCCCTCACACACACACGCACTCAAACAAACACATCTGGCTTTTTTCAATGCTGTCAAAAATTGTGTTTTCAGTGATAACAAGGAAGCAGTTACAGCATGCTGACATCAAAGACACCATAAAATCGTTCAAAATTCGACACCCTAGAATAACACTTGAATCCATCGGTCCCCATTGTGTGGCCCCATTTTTGCCACACACTCTCTCTCTCTCTCTCTCTCTCTCTCTCTCTCTCTCTCTCTCTCTCTCTCACACACACACACACACACACACAGACACACACACACATAAACAAACAAACGACGAAAAAAGAGTGATAATATTTAAAAGTAAATAATCATCTCTTGAGACGCAATAGCCTATTGGAGCAGCACACAATATATTGTGTTCCTTGGCGTCGTAACATGTACCGATGAATCATAAATGCTCCCCGTGAGCTTTGTGAGGAGGTTTTGTTTCGATGTCTATTGTAGAAAGAGAGAGAGAGAGAGAGAGAGAGAGAGAGAGAGAGAGAAAGAGAGAGAGAGAGAGTGTGTGTGTGTGTGTGTGTGTGTGTGTGTGTGTGTGTGTGTGTGTGTGTGTGTGTGTGTGTGAGAGAGAGAGAGAGAGAGAGAGAGAGAGAAAGAGAGAGAGAGAGAGAGAGAGAGAGAGAGAGAGAGAGAGAGAGAGAGAGAGAGAGAGAGAGAGAGAGAGAGAGGGGGGGGGGAGGGAGGGAGAGAAAGCAAAAACAACAGTTGGGATTGTTGGAATTTTTCTAAATTCGTTTCTTTTCCGAAAAAAATTAAGTTTGAAAGTTTCATGATTTGACTTATGAACTTCTGTTTAAGAGAAAAAAAAATAAAACAAAAATATAACTGAATAACAATGAAACTTGTCCTGGTCTGGTAACAAAAGTAGGAAATAATTTTATTATTTTCTGCCAACTGTAATGTTTGGTTCTCCTTTGTCCAACTGTGTAAGTATTCTCACCAACCACACTTATTTCATTTTGTATAGAATCTGTGTGTCCTTTAGTCAAATTTGGTATATTACGGATGTTTATATTTTTGAAAAGATTGTTGTCCTACGAATAGGCCAGTACACATAAAACATGTCATTGTGTAAACTGTCGAAATTAGGTTTCATTGTAAAGCGCCTAAAGGTACACAGAAGTGGGCTATACAGAAGTAATCTTTATTGTTATCATTATTACTAATGGTTTGTGAGTCCTATTCCGGGTGATCCTGAGCAGTACGTTGTATCCCCAGAAAGCTCAATTAACTACTGCTACTTGGTAGGGTAAAGGTTTCGTTGAGGTCTCAGTCTGGAACTTAGTTGGTCAACTACGCACTTCTAGGATCTCCCGTCTCTGTTACGTTAACTTTTTAAAGAAGGGAAACCTGATCTAGACCTATATTCTTGATAATAGGTGAATGAATGCTGGAGGTTGACTAACAACAACGTGGTGTGCAAACTGTGAGGCTGAGATACTAGAACTAGATTGGAACAAATGGTTGGCCAAGGGATGGAAACTCTGGACATGTCCCACGAAAACAGACGAAAAAAGAGGACTGGGTAGGGTGGGGGTGAGGTATATAAGTTATGTAACAAGCACCATAATGTAGAAAACTAGTAGGAAATTAGCAAGCTCCGATCCTAAATTTCTCATTTACTAATTATAATGGTATGGATATGACCCCGAGTCCTCCCTCCGCCCCCCCCCCTTGCAGCACGTCTCAATATAGAAACACGCGAGTCGCGATAGCCAAGACTGTTTATTCTGCATACAGCGAGTCGCGTAACAAACAATTTGCCGTATTGTAGATCAGTAATTCTACAGTGAATCGTGCAATAAACATAAAAAGTTATTATTCAACATAATGGAGACCAGAGCATACCAGCCTGAGCTGTATTGTCCACCGGTGTGCGATTTGGTTATTTTCGCGGGTGGTGAGGATCAGTTCGAAAATGTTAGCCTGTTGGCAAAAGTGGGCGCTGGCTATAAAAAGACATTTATACGACGTGCTCTCGGTTTTGCAGGATTCCCATAATAGTGGTGTCCCTACTGGTCACCTTTACTGACTTTCGTTTGTTCAGTGTGCTTTTGTCTACGGTGCTTCCTACCCGGTTCCATCAAGTAATAATAATATCAATAACTGCATTTATATAGCACCCTACAGTATGCTCTCTACGCTTTACAACCATTAGTTCCTCAGCAGACCCTAGAACACTACGAAACATTTACGGCTTCCCTGGAAGTACACCCTCCAAGCTGCAGATTACACGCGTTCAAACACTAAGTAGACCCAAAAAAGCTGAATAAATGTCAACACAAGTCAAGAACACTCCGTGAAACCAGGAACAAACTTTCAAAGACGTCACGTGGTAGAGTAGAGTACGTAAATTAATTTCGCACAGCATACAGGGATGGCTTTCAAAAATCAGCATTCTGTAATGACTTTTAAAATCCCTGAAAAGGAGCCAACAGTCTTTTTTAAGTCCGACGGCTTACTATCTAATCTAGGATAAGATAAGTAATTCGGAAGTCTAGAAATGGAAGACCAATAAGACCTTCTTAGACTGGGTATAAAGTATAAACAGGTCATTGACCCTAGAATCTTTCTTTTTTCTATAACATCTGATATGAAATTATAAGGACGTAAAGAAGGGTTACTTTGGGGGAAAAGAAGTAGAAAAGAACACACAGAGAGAGAGAGAGA
>NW_004797413.1:499350-502092 GCF_000002075.1 Aplysia californica
ATAGAGAGAGAGAGAGAGAGAGAGAGAGAGAGATGGGACATTTTCAAGATTAGTAAAGGCGAGTTGAAAGTACGAAAACAAACGTCATTCGACGTTACATAACCCTTTAGAAAAACAGCCAACCAGAAAGGGGATTTCATTTTATTTATCTTCGCCTTCACATTTGCGTTAAACCTTTACCACAATGTGAAGACAGACTGTCTAGAACGATGTCCGTTTTTGACATAACCGATTTTTACAAAGCACTGTATCAACTTTCAAATAATTAATCGAAGGTGTTATTTTACTCTGGTATCATAGCCCTGCTAGGGGGGATAATCTTTTACCTAAAGATGGTAAAAGCCAAGTACTTCAGGGATCACTAAACGAAAAAGGTATGGTACGGTATGGTATGGTATGGTATGGTATGGTTTTAACGCCTTTTTCGACACAATAAGGAGACGCCCACCTTCGATGTTTCCACGCGAAGAAGGTGAAAACCATTAAAGCTCCCCCAAAACCCAGGTTTAAGAGCACATTATCGGGATTAGAACCAGGGTCATCCGCAACGTAACCCAACACGACTGCTTATCTAACATCCCGCCTCACGAGCAAAATGGAAAACCATTTCGACCTTCAACTTGAAATTCAAGATTGAATTGATTGGTAACGTTGCGGCTGAACCAGTTGTCTTCAGATCGACTTAGGTTTCCATGAAGTGGGTGCATGTCTGTGAAACTAGCATTACTATGAGAGTTTTCACAACACTTCTCTTACATTAGATTTTGTGCAAACTGGAATACAGACGCTTGGAGGTAGGCCTATCGGCTTCTGTAGATAAATACATTTCATGAACGTATTTCAGCCTTTCCACTGGAGTCTAAGACCCATTTAGTCCTGACTAATCCTGATAGATGCGATCGAAGCACCCGGCCCCATAAATGATATAATTTGTCTGGATGGGACTTCAAAACATTTACGATTAATTCTGACTTTTGGCGAAAATCGTAATCACGAAACTCCCTCATTTTGACATCCATGCTCCATCAAAAATGCCTTTGAATTTTAGCATTTAATTACAGTACCAACTATGGTATTCTATAAGATGGTCTACTCTCAGAGGAAAATGAATCCATCTGCAATCAACGGGTTAAAATACAGAACCTGCTGCCTGCACTAATAAGTGCTTTGGTTTATTTCTCAAAATATAGGATCCTTCAAAACAGTCTCAGCTTCTACTCTATTCATGATGACAACATGATGCTCATTTAAGTCGTATCAGAAATGCCTGGATTTAGAAATGGCAACTTGGGCTTTTGAGGAATTTTTATTTTAGTTCAGTATCTCGAAGAGAGGAGTGAACCATCTTCCAGTGTACGGCAAATCTTTGACCGTGCATAACGTGTTCTAGTAAAGTAAAAATTTTGGAACACTTTACGGACCAACGTGGTTAAAGGACAGCAGTATAATGAAATCCTATTTAGTTGCCTTCAACATTAACACATAAGAACCAAAATAGCAAGTATACAAACACTCAGACCAAGGCTTCTCGGAGATGTTAATGGATTGGGTGTAATCTTTCTGAAACAGGAAACTGAGTTGACACACTCAGAAAACCCATACAGGATGAGTTGAACGATGTCCGCAGAAAGTGCACTTTTACGGCCAAGCACGCGCACACACACACATACACACACATACACACATACACACATACATACACACACACACACACCCTCTCTGTCTCTTCACCCCTCCCTCTTTCCCTCCATCCCGCCCTCTCTCTCTCTTATCCCCCACCTCTCTCTATCAAGAACGCACTCACACATAGACCCCCCACCCTTCACTCAATTCACACAAGCATACTCTGCTTGCAGTACCAGCAACACACACGTTAAATATTAATATTCTACCCGCCAAAAATATTCCTGCCTAGTGTGTAAGTTAAAATTCATCATTGTTGAACTTTTGAAGAAAACAAACTGACGAGCTAATGCAGATATGGACATATCCCAATAATGTAGGTAACAATAATATAGGCAAATGCCAAGGAAATGTCATAAAGCTGCGTGCATGCAGCACCTAATCAACATATTATACTTGAAATTAGACGTGAACGACAGAAGACAAGAAACTTAAAAACCCCAGAGGTCTAGAGAAAAGGTTGCGAAATTCATTCGATAAAACGCATAGAAAGAATCAATTTTCTGAGTTCAGTCTTGGCGGGACGTTTAGTTTCCTTCTTGTGGTTTTCTTTTCTTTTTTGAAACAGGAGAAATTTCGGTCACACGAACAGGAGATGGATAATGATTAAGCTCGGTTTGGTTTGAGTTTAAATGTATATCTTATCTTATCTAATATTATCTTATCTTATCTTATCGTATCTTATCTTTCAAAATAGAACACTGATACGACATGTAACGCGAAATATGAGGTTCAAATCCAAGAAATGTTCAGATTAACTACTTACTCTTTCTTCCGGGAAAATTTCCTTTCAGCTCCTGGTTCTGAGCCGGACCATTTACGAAATTACCTCCATCCACTGTTTATAGCGTAGTAAAGTACTGACTGTCATTCACCACACAAAAAGGCTTTTGAGATGACACAAATTTTAGGCCCACGCCATTTCTAAAGTACGCATCTGACCTGAAAGCACTGTTCTTCTTTTCATAGAGCTTACCATTTCAAACCTTTCGTCAAAAATCGATGTGAGTCTTGGGACTCAAATGTCAATGACATGTGCATGTGATATTCCTCACCCCC
>NW_004797413.1:502192-505355 GCF_000002075.1 Aplysia californica
CCCCCCGTCATGAATGTCTCAACCAGACCAAAAACAAACTTGAAAGGAAGCTCAAACGTACCCCAAACTTTGCCTTCAAATTGAGTTTGCTTGCAAGATAATGCCCAAGTTTTGATTCTTTTTTTGGTTAGTTTTTTTCTTCTTGTAAAATGCAACAGACATTTGAGTCTCTTTCCTTCGTAATCTCCCGACTATCCCGGAGCGACACTGCCAATTAGGAGAGACGAAGGTATCATGAAGGTTTCTCACGAGTGCTGAGCTAAGCCCTCGCGTGCTCGACGGGCACAAACTTCCCGCGCTCAGAGATCCTGTTACACTTGCCCAGACAAACACAACGGTGCTTGTTAACCCCTTTGCACCTGCATTCTTAGGGTATGACATTGCACTTGACTTCAACTTAATTCGTCTCTGTTTACTATATCATTCATATATAACTCATGCAAATACTGTTTTCCTCTTGCTCACACATTTCGCATGCACTGTCTTTCATCATGTCTGCATTCTCATGTTTGGTCTCTGGGGTAGCGATCTGAATATTCTTTAGAGTTGTTACTGCAAATGGTGTCTCAGTAAACGAATTTCCCACTAGATCATAGCTCCATCGCATTTAAGAAAGCCATACAGTGCCTTCAAAAGATGTCGTAACTGTTTAAACTGACTAGGGCTTCTTTAGTTTTTAGGAGGATTCTTTTTTGTTCTTTGGGGGCTCAAGTGACAGAGTGATTATTGGGCTCAGACTGAAAAAAATCCGTCCTTTAACAATGGTGTGACGTTTCTCTCCTGCGAGTGGACGAAAGGGAGCTTCCTTGTGTAGATCACGATAACCCAGCTACAAAAACAAACAAACAACGACAATAACAAAAGAACAAAAACAACTATCCCCGCTGAATTATGGCGACCAAGAAAGGGGTGTTGATAAAATTGTCTGTGACATTGTGTATTATGTGACGTTGATGAAACCTCAGAATTATTTTGAGAATACATCGCACAACTAATTGCAACTTAAATTTCTATTGCTTAAAAAACATATTTCACAAATACTGCCCAGACTGTAAGCGTGGGAAGACCTGCTTTTCTGTTGATTTCAACTGTTGATTACTTTTGACTGATGCAGATGTACCTTGGAGACATCCGACATTTATCTCATGTGCTCCTTCCCACGACTGTGAACAACACAAAAAGTACTACCCACTGTCCTCGTTTGTGCACGAGAGATGAATGCCTTACGCTTAGGCATTCCCGCCCCCCTTTTTCCCCTCTTTGTGCAAGCAATAGAGTATTGCTTTCTTATTCAAACATGACTTGAATCTTTAAATGATAACATTTAGATTGGGAAAGTTTCAAGGTGTATAACTGTGAGGCTTGTTGTTTGGGCTACTATTGTTTCGTCTGGGGCCTCAATGATGGCGTCTGTTAGTGACTCAATAATTAAAAAAACAAAAAACAAATGCTAGGACATACAAACCTAGAAATATAATTTTACTCTCAAAACAGTGTCCCGATGACGTGTTTGCGAGTGTGTGCGGTGCGAGTAAGTACGTGTACGCGTACATTATTTATGAATTTAAGTATACCCGTGCGTTAGCACGTGCGTGTGAGTGCAATGTGCCGTAATCAAAGTTCATTGATTTATTTGTTCTACTCTGCCCATAACCCTCGCTAATCAATTATGTGGGTCATTTTCGAGGGAGTTTTATTACGCATCGACAGTTTCAGTTTTTATAAGCTGTTTCTACATTTGTGAGCTGCTTTTAAACACGCGCCATGTAGGGTTAACATGCCCTGTTGCGTGTTTTTTCCGGTTATGCTAATTGACACGCCTTGCCCTTTTCTGGCAAATGGAGCAGTAACAAGCCCTGGGCGGATCTATCACACAGTGAATCACGACACTCTGACACAACACTGGCCAATCTCTAAAGGAATTGATGGGATTTTTATTCCTCTGCAGTCCGATCGATATCAATTTTATCAGTTAAGAAAGTTTGAGAGAAATCGTAGAACTTTTGTGAGATCGTGAGCTGAACCTTGTTTTGTTTAGTTTTACTTAGAGACAGGAGTCACTTGCAACACAAATTAGGTCATATAAGCGCCAATGATTACAGGTGTTACTGGAGAGAAATATACAAAGAAAGAAGGGGGAAAGATAAGGACGGCAGGTATTTGATAGAAAAGAAGGGTCAAACTACACAAGAGCACTTTGTACTTCCAAACTGGATCAGTGTGTACATAAATACTCTTTTGTTTCCAACACTTCAGAAAAGAACTCGTTTTTGTGTACTCTCGTGTTCGCACGCTCTGTTATTACACACATTTCACGTGTAGCAGCACTTTCTATTTTATATGCATTATTGGCCACAGACATTAAAATGCTGTTAATTGCATGACTCTTAGACGCAGCCCACCTTTTTGCCCATAATATCTTCTTTTGTTGATCCACTGATCTCTGTCTCTTAAATACTCTTGCTTCCATCCACCATTTTATCATTACGTCCACCATTCTTCCATCTGTCCCCAGACTTAATGTCATCCGTTCATTAACCCCTCCCTCCAGCATTTTGACAGACCATTTATCTATGTATCTTTCATTCATCCATCGGTGAGTACAATAACGTCAAAGTGCATTTATTCACAAACATGTCATGCACACTAATACATTCGAACACGTGCACACACACACACACACACACACACACACACACACACACACGGGCACATATAAAGGTCGAACATGGGTTTTGACAATAACCCACATCTGACGTTGAATTGTCGCCCTTGGTTGGCCATGTTTCGGCTTGTCTTGGACAGTTTTAGTGATGTTAAAACGCTTGTTCAAGCGTTAGATGGTTCTGCATCACACATTTACGTGTCTTGCAACAGAACAAAGCGCAATTGAAGAATTTATCATTCACACAGCGCGTTCATTTTCTGCATTTGTCCGTTTCGTTATTTTGAAAACAGGTGAACAAATGACCCAACTGTTAAAAATCACGGGCTTTTATAGTGTGTAAGTGTAAGTGTGCTCACAACAAGGAGTTTAGAACTAATGGAGCCTCCTCTCTCTCTCTCTCTTCGCGGCGCCATGAGCAGGCTGGGATGAAAGAGGAGGGGCGGGCCTTGGGAAGGGACGAAGGAGAATGGGAAAACTTAAATAAGAGAGAGAGAG
>NW_004797413.1:505560-507574 GCF_000002075.1 Aplysia californica
GGGGGCAAAGAGAAAAACAATAGCAGTGACAGCAACGTTACATGATTATACATAAAAACCTAATAACACGAACAGCACAACAGATCCCCTCGTCCTATGCAGTGAAACAGTTGAAGCACTCTCAACAATTACAAACAGCAGGATGACAGGAACAACAACAGCAACAAAAACAACAACGACAACAACAACAACAACAACAACAAAAACAACAACACAACAACAACAACAGCAGCAAAAACAATAACAAAAACAACAACAACAACTATAAAGATGAAAATAGCGAAAAATAACGCAATAACCAATAACAAAAGAAAAAAAAACCAGGCACAGCAACGAACCACCAGGCGCAATGCAGGCCTGGAGCAGCAAATCTACTACAGAACACACACTCGTCCGAGTTTAGACGTGTCAAATCAGCAAACAAAACAACAAAACAGAAGAAAAAAAGCAACAATGAAGAAGAACAAAAACAAAACCAAAAGGGACAAACACAAAACACAAACAAATGAATCATCCCACCGGCCGCTGCCTGCCACTCACACTCACCGTTCAGCTGCACGCGCACAGGCCCCCAAGCGGTCTCTGACATTCCAAACGGCACGCCGCCGAGAACTTAATCCAAAACAAGATGGAAACGAGACAAGATACCCCCTCCCCCCATCCCCCCCTCATCCCCCTCCCTCTTCCTCGTCCTTCCACTATCACCCCGGGCGCTTCTGGAACCGTGGATTTGTATCTCTTCAGATGATTATTGTAGAGGTGGGTATCAAAATTACTGATACTCAAGACACATAATTATTTATGTATCTCATTTCTGAACTGGTAAACGGCCAAACAATATCATTTTATGAATTTTAAAAAATTCCCACATCAAAGACTCGTGGATAACAAGTCAGCAAACATTGTTTTTAAATGGTACTTTTGTGCTAATTTACTAACCTTCGAGTATAGTATCAATAATTAATTATTTATATCATTATGCTGTTGCAATTTCGTTCTATGGAAATCAATACGCATAACAAAAAACATGACGGTTAATGAAAAACGATGTCCGAGTTCAGAAGTCCTTGCATAAATCTGAGCGTTCAGTTAACTTACAGTGCAATAGCACTCCAAAACTTCAGTAGACGACACAACCCACAGGCGGAGACGTGATAATTCATTGCTTGTGTGTTGGACCAGACTTCATTAATTTCTTTACTTGGAATCTATTTTCTTCAACGACTTTTCAGCATACGGTTTTCATACGACTTCAATATCATCTTTCGTTGTTTTGTTTTTTAAACTGTCAGTGTTGCCATCCTTAAATAAATCTTACTCGCACAAACACACTCATAACTGTAACATTAAAACCAATATAAGAAGAAATTTTAAGTTTCTTGTATTCTTAGTCTCTGTCACTTTTGCCATACTTGTATCTAGTCCTCCAATGTTTTAGCCTTTTTGTGGCAAGTTTCTTACCAACACACGGACATTACTTGGGACCTTGAACCTTTTTCTGGATTTGTGGAAGTGAAAGCCAAACGATACTATCGTCATCATCATCATCATCGTCATCATCATCATCATCATCATCATCATCCTCATCATCGTCAAAATCATCATCATCATCATCATCATCATGGTCATCATCACCACCACCACCAACAACATGTAAAAAGCAACAACAACATCAACAATAAATAGATAAGTTAAGTAAAATGATAGAATAGTAGTTTACAGTTGCGCATCTTTTCCTGTTGCAGGATTACACAACTTAACGAAGGTTTTCTTGGCAGTTACCTTTTTTTTGTATTAGCTCAGCACGCTTTTTCCCGAGGGACATGCCCTCTTACAATTTAAAACTCAAACGTTGTCACTCAAGTTGTTCTGACTCCCCCACTTCCCAGGTAATTGTCCTCTACTCTACACAGTGTCATCATCCAAGACCAGAAAGTCCCAGGGTTTCAAGAGAAGCACTAAGTCTAGCTTAATAACCCTGAGCGCGGTGAGAGAGAGAGAGAGAGAGAGAGAG
>NW_004797413.1:511336-513517 GCF_000002075.1 Aplysia californica
CTTCTTCTTCTTCTTCTTCTTCTTCTTCTTCTTCTTCTTCTTCTTCTTCTTCTCGTTATCATCATCATTGTTGTAGAGTTAAAACCTATAGGGTTGGGTCCTTCCGTTTGCGTTGCTGCAGACTGAGCATCATCTTTTTACCTGCCCGTTCTGTCTTACTTATAGAGACCATTCAGCCTTTAATTGCTCTCTTCAGAATAAAAAAAATGTGAAACTTCATTTTAAAAGCTGTTGTCCGTTTTTTCCCCGCGTCTCCTTACCTGCAATTTTGTCGTCGGATATTTAGTTTTGATTATGTCAAAGAACAACAACAAATACATTTAAAAAATAAATTTATACAAACAAGAGCGACATCAACATCTCCTTTCCCTACCCCCCCTCCCCCCCACAAAAACAAACCAAAACAAAATAAAAGCTTGCGGCTCCTTATCTTCAAGCTCTCATTTTATTCTTTCCTGTAAAAGTGACACCAGAGCAATGTTTTACTTCCACAGTTGTTGTCCCGTTTCTATTTTATTATAATTTCTGAAGTCATCAAACCCATTTTAGTAGTTTAGAAAAAGCTGAACTATGTGAAGAGTCGACCACGCTACATATATAGTATACTGATTTTTCAACACGACCCCTCCCCCCTTAAGTATCAGCTTATGTTGTCTTATTGCACCAGACTATACTGTTAGGAACTGACCTACTTGAGAAAAGGTATCTGCTTCAGATGTTATTATAGAGAAAATAACCCCTTTTAAAAACGACGGACGCCACCTGAAAAAGTGGAAACTTCCGTTATTCTTTCACAAAGACATGGACACACCCCTAGACAAGCAACGATTGCCTTACGACTAAATGATACTTATTATTTTCCTTCAAAGTCAAGGAAAATCATACCCTTTGTTGGTCGTCTTTGATTCCTGCCAGTTTATAGACTGGACCATCTCTTTATTAACCCGTTATGCCTCCCCCAGCCACCCACACTGTCTGTCTATCACTCTCTCTTTCTCTATCTCTCTGCCCTCCCCCCTCTCTCTCTGCCTCTCTCTCTACCCCCCTCTCTCTCTTTCCTTCTCCCTCTCTCTCTGTCTCTCTGTCTCTCTGTCTCTCTATCTCTCTGTCTCTCTGGCTCTCTGTCTCGGTCTCTCTCTCGGCCTGCTGCTACGACAGAACGCGATTATGGAAGGAATTGGGGAAAAAAGTAAGCTGGACCCGAGACTTTTGACGCCACTTTCAACACAGATTCTTAACCTTTTCACTGCAAAAATGATTCACTGCCATTTTTTTCATTTAGTTTATAGAGGGCATTTGAAGATGTTTACTTTGCAACTTGTACACTTCGTTATTCTTTTAAAAGGGAAAATATAAATGAGCTTTGTTTGAATCTCCCTGGGAATTAATATTTCGTCTTGTCTGTACAAACGTCAATGGAATCGCTCCAGCACTGAAAGAGTTAATTACAAAGAAGGCACCTACTTTTTATGCTTGTCCGAGTTTGATATGAAAAATAAGTTAAAATCCTAGACAAAAGTGGGGATGTGGTCTTGGTTGGTTACATTATTACATTATCTTTTGATAAAATGAACTAAAATCAAATTAACATGACACACAAAGAGCATACTTCAATTTTGATACCTTTATAAAGAAGACATTTTGAATACGAATAGAGCACAATCAAATTGATACCAATTTCTAAGACATTACCAGAACGTCTAGAACGTCTCGAAAAGTTAATAACGCTTATTCCTCGAATAATCCTCACATATCGTGATTTTTACTCCACCATCTTATTTCCCCGCACTATAATAACATACATCCGATAGTCACGTAACGTAGCAGAATCGGAGAAGAAGCAGGTCAGGGATTTCCACCCGACCTGTCATCTTACCCCATTGATCCGTTTGACCTAACGCGCAAAGCCGACAGAAAGCGGCTCTTACCTTCCTTTCTGTCCCGTCGTTCTCTCGCCGGTACCCGGATCGCGTGATAGAATATTCTGCCAGCTGAGAGACAGGATAAGTTAATTACCACTCTCAGAATTCTCAAAGATTATTACTCTACTTGGAGCTCTCTCAAATACAATTGACGATGAATTCATTTAGGGTAACCTAGAGAAAACAAAACAGTAAAAAAAGAAATAAAAAAAAAAGAACAAAAGACAAGACCCCTCCCCTAAAAAAACCCCAAGCAAAC
>NW_004797413.1:515872-525872 GCF_000002075.1 Aplysia californica
CCCGCCCCCGAAAAAAGGATGTGCACACAAAGAGACGTGAGGTAGTTAAAAGACATGTAAATAATACAATGACGCCGTTAGACCTCGAAATTCTCGCAAAACCAATACTGTTTGTAGGAATTTGATATCCAAGGACATGGAATTCTTGCCAATCAATACGAGAAGTGGTAGGGACACTGACAACACACCCCATTAGCAACTTCCTGTCTTTTTAATTCATTTAACGTTTCCTATTTTGTCCCATCTGCGCCCACGAACGGTCATACTATAATGCCTGCAATGTTTGCATTATTAATTTACCTCCTTTGATCTTAGCACTGATTAATAGCTGCCGCTTGTCATAGTATCGATATTGTATCCTGAAAAATAGGCCCTTGTTGTATCTAGGTCATACGTGAGCTGATGCAGAGATGCAATTGAGACCCCTCCCCTCCCCCCACCCCCACCCAATTCACCACAGGAGGAAAAACGAATTGTTTTTATTTGACGATCACATGACGTATTAGTATACGAATTTCTTAATCCAAAAGAACGTTTTTAAAACGCATGATATCCTGAAATACTGAGTTGACATGGTAATGCTGTTAAACCCACCTTTTAAAACAGTACAACTACTTAAGAGTCGGGATCTCTTTTTTAGCAGCGAGCTGTAACTATTTTTCAGACATTTAAAGTTTAAGAACACTCGAAACAGAATTTGAACCCAGGTCGCCCGAACTGTGCCCAGGCAGGACACAATACTGAGCTTACGGAGTATTTTGGCGCGGAAAGAAGGACAACTGAAAGTGTCAAGTTGTTGCGAAATTCAGCTCACGCGGTTGTTATCGAGAAATGACCTTTTCGCGAATCTGTCAGCCAAGAAGACAAAATTCCAAACTGTCACGGTGAAGTACCGGATGCTACTGAGAATAGTTTTTGTAGTGGAATAGTGATTGAACTCTTTCCGACAGCCTCCCGCCCCCGTTTCAGCACGTTTCCCCACTTCTTCTCTACGCTCTTCCGTACGCAACTCAGGGCATTTAGTGCTATGAAGTAAGGCGGATTTACAATTCGGCCCTGCTTCCCAGAGTAATGCGAGGTTCTAGTTTTTTTTTTTTTTAATTTTAAATTGAAAGCACAGGTCATGAAAAGTTCATAAACCACTGTCAAAATGACTTGTCAATTCTAGAGTTATATTTTTAACCTTCTTTTTTTACATTATAGTAAAGAAGTAAGCAAGTTTACTCAATCGTGGGAGCTTAATGAGTTTAGAGTTGTATACTAAAAAAAAAAAGAAGCCTCAACCCATCTTGTAAAGGGAAAAGAAAATTCCGTAGTGGTAGAAATCGAAAATAAAAAGAGCGAACAATCTTCTGCACTCCTCGCCCACCCACCCCTTTCCACCCCTCTTTTCCCACTCAACATAAGTTCGTGCCCAACTCCCAGAGTGCTTAATAAAAGCTTGGAGAATATGACGTTCTTTCGTCCTGATAGCTTTGCACAAACAACATGACGTCATTTCTCTCTGATAACAGTGCACAAACAAAAGATAATGGCCACATGATTTCAGACAACGGGCCAGACCCGAGCACGGCTGGGGTCCTGAACTGAGTGGCTTCACAACGGGACAATATACGGCGATTTCTATTTCTGATGACACCTTCCTCATTCCACTTCCGACCCCACCGATCCAAAGACACAGCATTCAAGGAGTTCAGAAACTCATCTCTTTCATCATTCGTGCAAGCATTATCAAGAATGTAAATCCATCCCACCAAATTAACAGAGGCAGCAATGGTCACAATCTGTGTAATTTTAAAGAAAAAGCAAGAAGTTAATGGGAATGCATTAATGAAATGATGACGATGATGGTGGCGCTGTTGAGCCGATTTGATAAACTAAAATTTAAATATTTATCATTTACACTTTTTTCTGTACATAAATCAAAACTCTTCCTACACCTACTCTGCTTTTTAGATACACAAGGATGATGATGATGATGATAATGTTGATGATGATGCTGATGAAAATAACGTAAATAACAATGGGATCACAACCAGAGCAAACAGGTGCTGCTACAATAAAACCAATCGGTATCAATGCTAACCTACGTGATTATTGATAAAAACTTTTTCTTGAGATTGTCTTTCACAAAGACCTAAATATATAATGATAAGATAATACACGATAATACACGGTATAAGATAAGACAAGAAAAGATACAATAAGATAATTCTTTATTGTCCAGATGATGGCACATTGATTTGGCGTTTAACCACACCCCCCTCCCATACACACACAAACACATACACAAACACACACACTCACACACACACACACACACACACACAAAACACACCCAAACACAAAAAACACACACAGACACAGATATCGCAATCACAAAGAGATTATCCTTTGTTTATAAGGATCTATCTAATGACGTAAGCAATTACAGAAAAAGCACGTTCAACAATCGGCCCGACGTGCTCTCAGCGAGTGCAAAGATGTAGGATGTACACAAAGCCACGCACGTTCCCGTACCCTGTGTATGGGTTCACTATCGACTGTCTAGTGGCTGATTAAGTACCACCCCCCCCCCTCACACACGCACGCACACACACACACACACACACACACACACACACACACACACACACACACACACACACACACACGCACACACATACACACACATAATGTCGTATCACGATGATAGTCTGAGTACCTCCTGCCCCTTGTCCCTCCATCTTTCTTGTCTCTCTCTTCATTGTTTTCCTGTTGGCTTTCCTCACTGTGACCTTGTTTCTTCTTGTTCTTCCTGTTCATTTTTTCCTGTTGTTGTTATCTTTGTTGTTGTTGCTTTTGTTGAAGTTGTCGTTGTTGTTGTTGTTGTTGTTGTTGTTGTTGTTGTTGTTGTTGTTGTTGTTGTTGTTCTTCTTCTTCTTCTTCTTCTTCTTCTTCTTCTTCTTCTTCTTCTTCTTCTTCTTCTTCTTCTTCTTCTTCTTCCTTCTTCTTCTTCTTTCCTCCCCCACTAAGACACTTGCTTGAGCTGGAAATGATTTCTTTGCTTTCGGAACAAATAACTTCCCTGATAAAACAATTTTAAAAATCCCACCCTCAGCAAAGTTCCAAAACCCACCGCGCCTTAGCGTTCTACATAATCTGAGTTCATTCTGGGAGTTCAACTGCTAAGGCGTTCACGGTGCTTTCTGTTCCTGTGACTACTATTTATTATAGCAAATAGTTTTGTTTTCAAAGCGGTAGATGCAAACGTTTTTCAGTCTTCAAAACAAAGATGTTTTCATGCCTTTGTTGTAATGCCACTGCGTGCCAATCATTGCTTCTGCTGCAAAGAACAATAAAACACCTTCTTGTTTTATGATATTGAATGGCATTAAAAGAAACAATGCTATCGTGATAACATATCAAAAGCCTTTTGTTGGTTGAAACTGAGCCATCAAATTAAGAAAAAGAAGAAGTAAGACAACAGAACGGAAACAGAGTGCGCGAACAAAACGTTGACATTTTGACTACCCTTTTGCCAACTGGCAACAACAGTGCACCCGGAAGACGTTTTGCATTTCTATTATTTTCTGCGTTGATATCCCCATTTCATTACAAAGGACAAAGCCACATCTTTCTTAAAAAGCCAGACAGCACGTCCAAATGAGAACACAAAAATGGCCTTGTCTCACATTGTGCATAACATTGACTGCATCATCGACTGATTTTGTTATAAGCGACAACAATAGGAGCATCTACACAAAACAAAACAGCACATATTTTGGACAACGTTAGTGCTATATCAGCCAAATCAGTCTCAGCTTAACTGCCTATAACATTTCACTATTCTCCCTCCTCCCCCTACCCTCCCGCCCCCTCTCAAGCTTAAATATACCCCAAACCGACTGTTACTACCTATTCCACAACAGAAAGTCATAAGGACTTCCCACCTGGTCACAAAACACGCAAACACACGCACAAACAAAATACACACACAGACATACACACGCACACGCGCACGCACGCACGGACGCACGGACGCACACACACACACACACACACACACACACACACACACACACACACACACACACACACACACACACACACACACACATTCTCATGTACACTCACAAACACACATATTATGAGAGACATCGTCGTGAAATCAGGCACCTGTCAAAATAATGAGATCGAAGAAACAGCCCATTGTGCAATATTTATTGATTAAAAAAAAAAAATTGTGTGTGGGGGGGGGCTCAAGAAATTATACGTCCATTTCGAAACATATTTGTATTTCTCAGTAGAGAGTGTGAATGTGCAGTTTCTAAAGACTCTAAAACTTTCGAATTTACCTAATTTTGACGGCCATTTTCTCGCTAATTTCACCTCTGAAGGAACCAAGTGACCCCCCTCCTCCTGCAATCCCCAACTATCGCAAGTTCTATTCAAGATAAATGGGTATCGTTTTCATCCAAAACAAAACAAATGAACAAGTTTTCAGCTTGTACTAATATCTCAATAGGCCCAAAAATTGACAAGTGCCTGATTCCACCGTGTCGTGACAGGATATGCAACGTTATTCAAACAATTAAAGACCCACTAGAAAATACCAACACATTTCTGCATGTGCATTTGCGCTAACTCATTATTAATTTTTAAAAACCCCACTCTAATCGTCCAGAAAAAGTACAAAATTGTATTCCTCTATGAATATCGTTGTTGATTATTCTGAAACAAACAGCTTCAATTCCAAATGAAACTGGCATACATCCTGGGCTTGTGGAAAGATATGTGAATTTAACAGTGGTCTACCAGAAACAGGCTATTAATGGTAGCAGGACGTTGGTCGCTCCGAACAGAAGCCTATTGTAAAATGACACTCTCATGTGATCCCTGAGGACACAAAGACTTTCATAGAAAGTGATGTGGAGAGACAATTGATATAGCTGGACAATGATGGATAGGACATTTTAGGTTGATCAACCAATCCACCTCTCTCTCCCTCCCTCTCTCTCTCTCTCTCTCTCTCTCTCTCTCTCTCTCTCTCTCTCTCTCTCTCTCTCCCTCTCTCTCTCGCTTCCCTTCGAATACTGTACTTTTCAGCTCTCAATTGACTGTAAAAACCCAACTTCGCTCTTCTAGGTCAAGTCGACGTAGTGGTATTCTTTTTCCATCAGTCGCTTGTAAAAAAACCCAACAACAACTACAAAACTAAACAAAACAAAATACCGCACTCTTCTCTGCCTAATTGTTTGCTTAAAACGCTACGTCTCTCCTCTTCTAGTTGGGTTGACTTTCTAAAAAGCTGTAATCTTCTTTCCACAGATTTGTCTACTGAAGAGCCGGGCTCTTCCACTCCCAAGGACTTATTTTAAAACCAAACAAACTGCATTCTCCCCCGCCCCGTTACACACACACACACACACACACACACACACACACACACACACACACACACACACACACACACACACACACACAAACACACACAAACACACACAGAGGTAAAACAGAACAAAAACAAAAAGCAAACAACAAATTTAAACACACCCTGCAGACGTTTAGCAATTCCCCTTCTCCACTGGCTTTTTATTATTCATGTCTGCTCATCATATTCCCCAGTACCATCTACAACAAATATCTCGACTTCCAGCCGTAACTCGGAAGGAAATGGATACGAAAATCCATCAAAATGAGACTGGAATAAAATCCTTTTCCCCATTTCCTGAATGGGTCTCTTCTTTCCTTTTTCTTAAAACAAGAGACACAATCTTCCGCCAAATTCTGAAGGGAAACGCCACATCTGATGTCCCGAAGGCAAAGTCCCTGAAGTATCCAACTCTGATCGTTGCTTGTCATAAAAACCCGCCATCCGACACAGGGATCCTGTAGGATCGGAATGAGATTCGGGTGTTGCCAGGAGGGCCGGAGGGGAAATGGGTAGCAAAAAGATCGAAAATTGATGATTGGTGTTTTTTTTATCATTTCTATTCTCCTATTTTCTTTGGTTTCTGGAAAGGAGAAGTCCTTAAGAATTTTTTTTGTTTAAAGAAAACAGAGATAGTTTTCATGGTTTCACTTTTTCGTTGTCGCGGGAGAAGGGTGGGGGTTATGGTGGAAAAGGAGTGTGTGCTACGTGGTAATGTGCGTGATAGCTTGAGGAAAAGCTGTAAGAGTGGTGACCTCAGCAGCAAAGACGTGATAAATAGGAAGGGATTGGAGGTATGGGGGGTGGGGGTGGGTGGGTGGAGATGATAGCAGGAAGAAGCGAGGGTGGATGCGGAAGGTCGAGAAAAACGAAGAGGCAATTGATAGATCGCTGGGTAATTTACAAAAGTGGCTACTTCAGGGAAGGAAGTGAAAGCTGTGGTTTCTTGGAATTAGCAGAGAGCTGAATTTAGTTTGATGGAGTTTCTGAAAGACAGCCACGAAAATCGATACCGAAAACAAACTTCGAAAAGAAAGAGATGTCACTAGGCCTACTAAAAATTAAAGGAACTCGATACTTTGCTAAGTACCAGCGAGAAATGATACCCGAAAAAGAACTCAATATCAAATATCCCGCAATGAGTTGCTCGACATCACATTGTCCTACAGAATGGCACTGGCAAAAACAACAACGACAACAACAACAACAGCAACAACAACAACAACAAACAAACGACACCCCCCCTCCCCTACACACACATTTGAAGGGGAGGTAACTAGATCTGTGTTTTTGAGGACTGAATGTTTACCACACCCACTCGTTGTTCACCTCACGTACTTGACACTCCATAATCATAATGCAGAATACCCTTGGAAACAAGAGAAAGCTTTATAGGCTCACGTGTTAGGAATATAAGAGACGGTGATTCCCTTTGTGTGAGAGACAATGATTCCTTTTGTATGAGATCCCGTTGTTCGGTATTAGAAACAATGCCGTTTCATAATCTTTCCCCATGTTTGCTAGAGTGCCATATTTCTGTTCGAGGATTTGGGCTTGTCATGATACGGTAAGTGTTTATCTCCCATTTCAGAACTCTAGCGTTCTTTAAGAGGCAGGATATCTTATGGAAGGCCCATATCCGCCAGAACTAGGCCATATGGATTGAGAGCCACAAAATGTTCCGTATAAACTAGTACAAAAGGACGTTCATTAGGAATTCTAACCAGTGTTATCCGCATCGTACTCTAGTTTCATACTAATTGAGCTAAGGGGGATTCTTTAATATTGTAGAGCAATTGAGCAAGTCCGTTCTATGAAAATGTAAGTCCCATGTATTGACAGAGACGCACGGACGTACGGATGTTTCAACACTCTGTAGCCCTGCACGAAATAATCCGAACAAAAGGAGGTTTTATGATAACATACAGCAAAAGCCCAAGATGACCGTGATAAAAAATATTTTGAATTGTGCTTTGTGCTCTAACATAAAGAATGTTTCCTTATTTAAAAGATATGAGTCCATATCTATTGTGATGTATACACGGATGGGCTGTCCATGTGGAATTTCTTCGCAGAGTAACGTGTTAGGTTTGTCGAAGACACAGTCATTGGTTACCCCATCAAGGCGATGCACAGAGAATGAAAAAAAAAATCCCGGAAGGTCGATGGCAGCTGGGACAATCCTGGAATATAGACCGTCTTGAGTTCGAACCATGCTGCTGAAATTAATTTTGTCGCTGTGCTTTCTACAGCGTTTGGTTAAGTGCATGGCCCTGATACTGCGTATGATATAATAACTTTACGTATTAGGTCCTTAGGGTGCATGATTCTGAAAATGCGCAATTTTGTTAGCGTAATATTAAACAGTGTTGTCGTTTGTAATGTTCCTTCACGACCAGAAATTCCCGACATACGACTAGGAAACTTGTCCCAAAAGACTCGTCAAACTCCAATAAAAACTAGCCATTTCAGACCAATATTTTCCCCTGTGAAAGAACCATTCTGTCCATGAGGTCGCCTGCTTTATGAATATTTCATCATATCAAGCGTTTTTGCTCACTGCTTACGTATAGGGAGAATTTCCGGGTAGTTAAACCAAGAATTTGTGGAGAGCAGTACTGTTTTTATTTGTAGACGCAGGAGGAGGAGAGTCGAAGCACGAAGCATGAGTATAAATCAAGACGATGGTTTATACTTGATGTGGATAACGAAAAATGCAAGACTACTAGATAAGACAAAGTGGTCAAACTTTGATCATAGCTTAAAAAAGAAAATCTAATTTTTTAAACACTGTCACAAACGTCGAAACTGGGACTCGATCTTTGATAACTGAACTAACCATGCTCCCCCCCCCCTCCAAGATAGACTGAGAGAGAGAGAGAGAGAGAGAGAGAGAGAGAGAGAGAGAGAGAGAGAGAGAGAGAGAGAGAGAGAGAGGGGAGGGAGAGAGAGAGAGAGAGAGAAAGAGAGAGAGAGAGAGAGAGAGAGAGAGAGAGAGAGAGGGGGGGGAGGGGAGAAAAAAACGGATAGACCGAAACAGATTGACACACAGGCAGACACACAGAGTGACATATAAAGAGACACCTAGAAAGACAAGCAGGCAGGCAGACAGACAAACAGACTAACAAACTGATGAAAAAGTGGTAAAGGTCACCAATTACACAGATAAAGGAAGAAAACCCCGACCTGCAAGGGCTGGGTACCTGGGAGACATTTGGCCTGGGGGGTCCAGAGAAGCGTGATTAGAGCAGGCAAAGCTGAAGTCTTTCTTCTGAGCTGGCAGGAGGCACGACACAAGTCTTTTTTTTCTTCTTTTAGCAGCTTCTCTTCCAAGCAGTATGCTTGCAATGTATTAAAAGTACTACAGTTTGTATTAAAACAAATTTGATATATCACTGAGATGCCAAAACAGGTGTTCAGTTAGCCAGCACCTTTGACCATTCCAGCTCGCATCTGTATTGTGTCAATGAAATAGACTTTAAATTACATTTTACTTCTTTCTCAGAAGTCACTTGGGTAATGTCATATTACTGTCTTCCCCCCTCTCAAATCCCTTTTTATCGTTGTGCACAACTTTGAACTGATTACACAACTTCACCTGGGTGAATAACAGCTGTCGATTCTCAGCCAACTGATATGCCTGTTAACACCGCAATGTATGTAACTATGGCAATGAAGCAATTCAATAGCAATCTAATATTTAACAGCTTTTCTGGTATATTGAAGAGCCAGCAACGTACATTATGATTGCATAATAACGAGCCAGACAAGCACTTCTTTTTTCTTCTCATTCCTTATTTTCGAAATTGTATAGGTTTTACACCCCTTTCAACTCCGTAACATGTTGATAGGACCTCTGAATTAAACGTATATGTCCGATAGGACCGAGTCAGAAGGGTGGAGAGCAAAGGTGATTCGAGTTCAGAACGCTCCATTGGGTATTCGAACCTGAGTTATCCGCTCTCTAATCAGGCGTGATATCAACTGAGCTAACGGTAGGTTATATCCTGAGGTTGTAATACCATATCGGACTTTTAAAAAATAAATGAATGTGAACTGTGGTACAAATCATATTAAAGCGTCTGTGATATAAAGATTAGGCAAATCATCCGACTAGCTAACAGACGCCTTGAATTTGATTTCGGCTGCGAAAACTGACATTTTATCAAGTACCTCCATCCTTCAGCTTGGATGCGGTATACCAGGCTGCCTGACAAGCAGGGTTGAAGTAACCTGCATCAAACTTGATGGATACGTAACGTAAACCAATTGAAAATACGGATCTCGTGCCGAGGAGGAGTACTGAATAGCGTGCACCCTTGATCTTTTCTGGTCTCTGTGTTTCGAAAGACTGGTTTCAAATTATGTCCAGTAAATTATGCTGCCTCGCCTTCTGAGGAGGTTGGACAAAAACAGTGAACGCCTAACACAGAGAGGGAAAAAAACACCCTGCAAGATAAAGGATAGGAAGAGAAGATGGATTGTTGGCAGAGGATTGTAATTTAGGGACGCTTCCTCGCTCGCCAGCAAAACACGAGATACTGGCTCTGATGTCTCGGGTGTGACATTTTATCAAGATGGAGAGTT
>NW_004797413.1:528372-529532 GCF_000002075.1 Aplysia californica
AATTCCTAAATGTCCTTATATTATTTGGGAAACTGATTAAAAAGTATTGATTTTATAGAAGACTCCGTAGTTTTGCAACTGTATAAACAATTGAATAAACTATCCCATAACAAGGGCCATTTTCGGACTGCACGAGATTTTCTTCTACACACTATGACGTTTCAGAACCCTGAATCCAGCAATAAAATCATAACACGAAAATAGCAGACTAAAATCACCACTGTTGATACAAATAGAAACGCTGCGTCTCATTTGAGTTGTATATGGTAACATTTTACTGCCGACCGCTATCTTTAAAGCCAGAGGATAATTTTCGAGCTCGTTTGTTCCCGGATGCAAGGCTCTGGCACATAGTCAATAACGTTATGATGTCACGCTGAGAGATCCACTTTGATATTTCCAGAAGGGAAGTCCACGCAAACGGAGTTTTCAGGAGACATCTGGACGGGGAACTGTAGAAGCTGCATTAATCATGGCAACCCAAAGTATGGAAGTGATAGCGGAGGGGTTCTTTAGGCGTTTGTTTGTGAAGGCGAGATGGAGGTGAGGGTTTTAGTTGGATAGGTCGGGTATTCAAAATACCAGAGGAGGCACTGTGACTTCGAATTTACTTTGAAAAAAAAAAACGAAAGAGAAAGAAGAGATACACACAAACACATATACAATCATCTGTCTGCTTAGTTTAGTTTTGTAACAGTGTCCGCAGCTGCATATGGTCATATGAACGCGGGAAACACAATTTGGCTGCATTCACAACAGTTCACAGCACGGCTTGACTCTGGTAAACAATCCAATTGAAATGTTTAAAAAAATCTGTGGAAAAAAAGACTATACCCCCACCCCAAGAGAAACGGAGGGAGATGCAATGCATTATGAAACGAAGACAAGGAAACAGATAGGAGGGGGAAAAGGGGGAGAGGAGGCCGAACTGAGAAAAGTGGAGGAGACTGGAAGTCAGAAAGCTCTGCTTTCAGGTTCAAGTCAGGTTCCAGTTATGATTTTCCTGTGAGGACAAAAGCTTCAAAGCTGAGCCCGGTAAATAATGGTTGTCAGCAGAAAAATCTCTCTAAGCTCTCTTTTTATGTTTCCAGACTATCATATTGCCTGGGAGGACTCCTGTTAGAAAATAACCACTAAAGAGAGAGAGAGAGAGAGAGAGA
>NW_004797413.1:530366-531729 GCF_000002075.1 Aplysia californica
AGAGAGAGAGAGAGAGAGAGAGAGAGAGAGAGAGAGCGCGAGAGAGCGAGAGAGAGAGCGAGAGCGACGGCAGGGGAGAGGGGGGGGGCGCACCTAGAGAGAGTTTAGTTTTGGTAACAGTTTGACGGCACTTGCAACACAAACAGGTCATATAAGTGTCGAAGATTTGAGGCGTTACTAGAGTAACATACGAAGAAAAGGAAGAGACCGAGGAGAGATAAAGACGATAGGTGTTTGATAGGCTACAAGAAGCAAACTACACTAGAGCAACCGCCAACCACCCAGAGAGAGAGAGAGAGAGAGAGAGAGAGAGAGAGAGAGACAGAGAGACAGAGACAGAGTTAAAGGGAGAGCGGAAGGAGAAACGGACAAATAAACAGACGGAAATTGGATGAATAATTAAATCGTAGCTCGGACGTTTGTTAAGCTATTCTGACCTCCTAGTTAGTTTTTCTAAATTATGTACTGTTGTTGGAAGGAAATACATTGTAAGTGGGGAAATAGCAACCCAACCCATCCCCCCCCCCCCAATTTTTTTTTTAAATTTAAAAAAAGAAAGAAAAAAAGGTCTAGGATTGGGTGGAATTGGTGGGGTGGATTGGAAAGTGAGGGGTGGGGGTGGGGAGCACATTATGTTGAGATGCCTACTAAGACGTCATTGTTCATGAGAACCATACACAGTGGCCTGCCCCGTGCTGAACTCTTACGTAATCAGAGCACTGGGGCAACAATGTATCGACAAGTCTGTTTGCTCCCTCAGCCTTTTGCTTTGTCATGTAGAATCAATTTTTTTACGTTATAGCTCACCCTAATGGTGTATTGATTTATCCTCTCTCCTGCACTCCCCCCACCATCCCCCCACACACCCTCCTCTTTGCCTTTCTTTTTGTGCGCACCGTCTTTTTTTGCCGACCATTTGGAGTGTGTATAATTTTAACTTCTTTTCCAATTTGTTCCTCCTCCTCCTCCTCCTCCTCTTCCTTTTCCCATCTCCTTGTTTTCTTCTTCTTCTTCTACTTACTCTTGTTTTTCTCCACGTCTCCCCCTAAGTTTTGTACTCTTCACTTGTCCCGTCCCTGTCTCTCCCCGTCCTTTCTCTCTCCTTCCATATCTCTCTCTTTCTCTCTCTTCCCCTCTCTCCCCCCCCTCTCTCTCTCTCTCTCTTTCTCTTTCTCTCTTTCTCTTTGTCCTTCTGCTCACACTCAAAACACACAAAAAACAACCATGTATACGCAGACATTCACACAGCTACTACAACTACTACCACTACTACTACAACTACTACTACTCTCTCTCTCTCTCTCTCTCTCTCTCTCTCTCTCTCTCCTCCTCCTCCTCCCCCCCCTTTTTTCTCTCTCTCTTT
>NW_004797413.1:533018-534181 GCF_000002075.1 Aplysia californica
GGGGGTTGGAATGGGGAAGGGGAGGTGAGAGAGGCCCATGTTCCTCCAATATGCCACGGTGAAATGTGAGGAGGTGGAAGGGGTGACGTTCGTCTTGTCTTACGGCAGAAGACAGACAAACAGAAGGAGGAGGAGACAGAACGGCAGATGTATAGGTCTGGTGGCAGCATCGTCTGGTAATTCGAGAGAGACCAAACCGTTTAACTCATTAACAAGTCAGCTCCAGTCATTTTTGTTCTTAGATTAAAGAGATACAGGTTTATGCATGTAGAGATTTTTAGTACGGTAGATCACAATGTGCTGTATATGCTTTTTAGTTTTAGTTTTAGTAGAGGTTTTGCGGCGCCCGCAACTGCATAAGGTCATATGAGCGCCAGAAGATTAGAGGTATTACAAGAGAGTAACAAACATAAAAAAGGAGGGGGGAGATAAGGACGATAGACGTTTGATAGGAAAGAAGAAGCAAACCACACCAGAGCACCGGCCAACCACTCACGTTGTCAATGCGTTGCTACCTGTTAAGGCACCCACATAATGTCGTGTTTGTTTTCTCATTGGGAAGAGCGCTTATATAAATGTCATATTATTATTTGTTTCATCATCATCATCATCATCATCATCATCATCATCATCATCGTGTACTATTATCATTATTATTAGATTACAGTACAATAATACACTTTGACAAAAATATATACACATTACAATCATTATGGTTTTTATTGTAGTTGGTGGTAGCACTCCCGATAGGGCTGCTGCTGCTGCTGCTGCTGTTGCTGTTGTTGTTGCTGCTGCTGTTACTGCTGCTGCTGTTGGTGGTGGTTACAACAAAGCAGCTTTTGTTGTTCCTTAAGTTGTAATTATTCTTATCTTCATTAAAACGTCAAGTCAATTTGTTGGTGTGTAATGTCTGGCCATATCGACATAACTAGCATTATTTTCTGTTTATGAAACATGGTTCATCGACCATACCTGACGAAACAAACCATCGCACTCTCAGACAGAAAGAACAAAAGAAAGAAAGAAAGAAAAACAATAGAAAAAGAAAGGAGAAAAAGAAAAAAAGGAAGAAAGAAATGAAGGAAAGATAGAAAGAAAGAAAAACGGAAAAGAAAACGAAAGTTAAAAAAAAGAAAGTAAAAAAGAAAGAAAGAGTCACCCCC
>NW_004797413.1:536834-540247 GCF_000002075.1 Aplysia californica
GAGAAGGCTAGGTGTAGATCTTCCCTACCAGAAGATCAGGGGTGTGGCAGAAAGACAGCAGTAAGGAGGAGCCAAGGAGTAGCCGTAGAAAGGCTGCAGAAAGAGTCAGGAGCCCAGAGGAGGGGGCAAAGGAGGTGAGGGGTGGGGGCAGAAAGTTGAAATGAAAGCAGACAACAGAACATTGCTAGAGAGCAGAAAAGGAGGTGAAAGGAGACAATTTTAGAGAAGAAAATGTTTTTGGTCGCTACCCGGATTCGAACCCAGGTCCTTTGAATGAGAGGCCAACACCTTAACCTGTAGGCCACGAGAGCGCCCATATATTATTCATCTGTCTGCCACCTGCGTGAAAATACATAGCACGTCCCCGGAAGAAACTGACCACACAAACGAACAAGTGGCTGTTTCACCTGTTCGCGTGCTCATGTCACAAATAATAGTACACAGTCGACCCTGACCCAACGGCCGCCTGGCCAAGACAGACACTCACCTGCACAAACGGTCACTTCCTATTCCACCCACCCCAACGCCAACGCTTTTTTGTTGTTGGTTCTTTTGGTCTATAATATGTCAGGCGGCGTGGTGAAATCAGGCGCACGTCAATATAATGAAATCGAACAAAACAGCATTTTTCTTCCCAAATTGGCAATTTTTGTAGAATTTGGAATTTTTGACTCAACACCTTTTATGTCAATTTAATTTAAAAATAATTTGCTGTGTGGCTTTTACTGAAAAACGTTGATTAAAGGCACAAACAACGTAGATTTTCAGTTTTCACGGACTCTCAAACTTTGGAAGTCACAGAACTTTGGCAGAAATTTTCTCTCTTATTTTTCCTCTGAAAACAGGTGACCCCCACCTCCTTCAATCCAAAATATCTCGACTTCTATGAATGAAAGATAGATAGATACTTTTTTCATTGAAAGCAAGACAAATGAACTTGTTTAAAGATGTTTGCTTAGTATAGGGTTTTACGTCGCTCGCAACTGCATAAGGTCATATGTTGTTGCCGTTGTTTAAAGATGATACCAAAAACTCTATTATGCCCAAAAAATTGACGAGCGCCTGATTCCACAGCGTCGTGACACATATATATCATAACGACACTGCCCAAGACGCCCATCTGTCTAAGACCACCACCACTTTTCTCCTCAACAATGGCTGACTATCCCGGACAACGTCGACAGTAGATTGGTTTCCTTTTGGTGAGTATTGTTTTAGTAGAGCTTTTACGGCGCTCGCAACTACATAAGGTCATAATATGAGCGCCAGAAGATTAGAGGTGTTACAAGAGAGTAACAAACATAAAAAAGAAGAAGGGGAGATGAGGACGATAGATGTTTGGTAGGAAAGAAGAAGCAAACCACACGTCCAGAGCACCCGCCAAACACCCACTTTGGTGAGTACAGCGTGGCTAGTTTGAGACGTTGCATTGAGCAGCACCACTCCCTTGACCCCCACAGGCACACAATGAACAGTATTGTCCTAGTTTTAGTAAGAGTTTTAAGGCACTTGCAACACAATAATGTCATATAAGTGCCGAAGAATAGAAGTGTTACAAGAGAGTTTAGTAGTTTTAGTTTTAGTAGAGGTTTTTCGGCGCTCGCAACTGCATAAGGTCATATGAGCGCCAGAAGATTAGGTGTTACAAGAGAGTAACAAACATAAAAAGAAGGAGCGGAGATAAAGACGACAGATGTTTGATAGGAGAGAAGAAGCAAACCACACCAGAACACCCGCCAACCACCCACTACAAGAGAGTAGCATACACAAAAAAGGAGAAGGAGAAACAAGGACGATAGATGTTTGACATGAAAGAAGGAGCAAAACACACCAGAGCACCCGCCAACCACCCACCCAGTATTTGTTACACTACTGGCCATATTTACATAGAAGAAATACGACCCAGCCTAGTATTTTTGTTTCTTAAAAGCAGGATTTTTTACGGCACCATCGACACAGCAACGACAGGAAAAGTTCATCGGACACACAATGCGGACAGAAGCATTGGAGAATATTGTATCAACAGGCAAGTTCATCGGACACACACAATGCGGACAGAAGCATTGGAGAATATTGTATCAACAGGCAAGTTCAATCAGAAAAGAGGCAGAAGCAGACAGAGGGAAAAGATACTGTACAAGTTGACAACACGGCTGGGAACAGCAAGAACGACAGACGCCATTGCTACAACGCAAGACAGTGGGGTGGAGGTCCATGATCGCCCACGCCAGTCGCAAAGGCACCGGGTGATGATAATCGACACAACCTACACCATGTAGGAGGCGGGCTTCCGACCCTGCATGTCAGAGCCAACCAGCGGAGAGAGAAAGAGAGAGAGAGAGAGAGAGAGAGAGAGAGAGAGAGAGAGAGAGATCAGAGAGAGATCAGAGAGAGATCAGAGAGAGAGAGATCAGAGAGCGAGAGAGAGAGAGCGAGAGAGAGATATCAGAGAGAGAGCGAGAGAGAGATATCAGAGAGAGAGAGAGAGATATCAGAGAGAGAGAGAGAGAGAGAGAGAGAGAGAGAGAGAGGACAACATCCCAGCAGGAAGACCGAGATACTGGATAAAAATGTCTCGCAATTGGAACATGAACCCGGGTCTCTTGCGTGCGTGCGTGCGTCAGCGAAGCGCCAAGTCGCTCCACCACACACGCAGGTCCGTCGTAATCGTACGTGTATGGGTTGGGTTTTTTTTACTTTATAAGTTAGACACAATTCATAATAAGGATGAGGTCAGTTCCTTTTGAATGCACACGTACGTCCGCACAGCCAATCAACGCCCAGTAGTCTTACTATGACATCAGAACATAGACAGCAACCGGAACAATCAGTATGGATACCTTGCAGGCTGTGGTGCTTTGGGGGGGGGGGACTGAGCACTTATGGACCTGTCCGGTGTGCAATGACGTTGTTGCCCAGGAAAGGTAATACAGGTAAAACATTAGGTGAACATTTACCGACGTCTTGGGTTTCGTTCAGATCGCAGCAAAATGCGTTTCTTTTGTATTCAAATATATACATAGTCTAGAACTAAGGTCTTTTCAGCTTCATATTGAAAGCTAGGTTCTTGATGAAGCTGGTGTCTTGTTGTTGCTAAACGTTTCTCTGTTCGTTTCTGGGTTTGTTTGTTTTGTTGTTGTTTTTTTGGTTGTTTTTTTTTTGGGGGGGGGGTTGTTTTTTTTTTGTGGTGTTTTTTGCTTGGCCGCTTTATTTTGTTTTGTTTTCAGCTTCAGTAAGAGTTTTTATCATTATATGTTTGAGGAACGGCTGGTGTGCGCGACAAACAGATTATACAAGTGGCGGAGACTAGAGGAGTTACTACTACAGAGTGCAACATACAACAACAAAAAGAAAAAAGAAGGCGAGATTTTATAAGGAAAATAATTTTTTTTAAATTTACAGGAAAGAAGGAG
>NW_004797413.1:542035-542749 GCF_000002075.1 Aplysia californica
GTGAGTAAGGTTTTACGACGCTCGCAACTGCGTACGGTCGCATGAGCGCAAAGGGGTGGATGTCACCAGAGAAGTCCAAACGGGGAATCAGGCTTACTCTGCTCACCTCTCTAGCCTCAACAGCACAACGTCTGCTTCGACTATCAAGACACCCCGGAAAGAACAGTTTTCAAGAGAGTGACAAACATACAAAAGAAGTAGCGGGAAAATGACGAGAGTAAGGCTGAAGAAAGAAAAGGCAGTTCTCTTGAGTTTGAGTTTTTAGAGTTTAGTTTGAGTTTAGTTTTAATAAGAGTCTTACGGCACTTGCAACACAATAAGGCCATATAAGTGCCGACAATTAGAGGTGTTACAAGAGAGTAACAAACACAAAAAAACAAGGATAAGACTAAGAGATTAGGCGATAAACGTTTGATAGGAAAGAAGGAGCAAACCACACTAGAGCACCCGCCAACCACCCGCTAATTTTGAGTTTGAGTTAAGAAAAGCCTATCGACACAACAACGGCCATAGAGTGCAGGGAAGAAACAAGACAGTTATATGTGAGGCATCGTGGTGGAATCAGGCTCTCGTCAAAATAACCAAAATGAAGAAACTTGCATCTTTCCGCAGGTTCGTGAATCTTTATCAAATTTTTGTTTTTTTGGCGCAACACCTTTCATGCCCATTAAAGAACTCATTTCTGTGTGGATTTTTCTGAAAAGCGTTGAATAA
>NW_004797413.1:545127-549126 GCF_000002075.1 Aplysia californica
CCCCCCCCGCCAAGAAAATAAACCCCAAAAAGTCTTTATTTGCGTCGTAAATTACCTTAAAAAACATGAGGGTGGGTTAAAATATAGCGAATTTTCACAACAATTGTCGTTTTTCTTTTCTTTTTTTTTTTTCAAAATGTCTCTCCTTACTTTTTTTTTTTAATGTCTCTCTTTACTCTTTTTTTGGTGCAGTTTTTCCCCTCCACCTTTACCACAACAACAAATGAGCTGGCCACTTGGGGGATCTCTGGCTGGGGTTTCCCCACGACATAGACACAAACACAAAAGAAAAAAAAAAAGCGTGTCCATGTAGCGGGCAAGCTTAAGCCACTCCGAACATTTCGCAGGTCAAAGCCGAGACAATTGCAAGATTTGAAAAACCCACGCTCTCAAAAGTGAAACTAAAATTGTAAATTTATATAGCACACTACGTCACTCGAAGGAATTCCATGAGATGAATCCTAGCTGGGACGAAAACTATTGATTGTAATTTAAGTGACATGCACTTGTATCATCATCTTACTGACGGGTCAGACGACTGAAACTACTCGCGGGCCGGATCTGGAGGCAAACAGACCAAGACGTTCGATATAAAAATTCTCCTTTTTAGTTTAGTTTTGGTAGAGGTTTTACGGCGCTCGCAACTGCATAAGGTCATATAAGCGCCACTCTGGAATCGAACTCGGGTCTCCTGCGCGCGACGGCTCAGCGCCTTTGTGCTCCACCTCAGACGCCAGTCACGTCACTCTACTGGCGATCCCAGGCGGTGACGAGGAGGACGACGACAAGACGACAAGCAGTCACCTGTCTATCGTCCCCCCCCCCCGAAAACACAAACCCACCTTCCCCCCTCAACGACCTCTTCCCCCCGCGTGGACAGCCAGCAGGACTGTAGACCAGATGCCTCGCGATATCGCCTCCCCGCGCCCTGGGTGTCCCCGGCTGATGAGCATTTGCGGGGAGCAGAAGAGACATAGATCGGCGGAGGTTGATCCCCGGATTACACGGCAGGGGGGACGGCGAGTCGCCACCACATCTACGCCCGGCCTGGACAGCCCAGACCGCCGAGACCGGCCCAGAGTCGGACTGTCGTCTGATACAGTCACTGCCCGGGACGTGTGACTACATGAAACGTTAGGGTTGGGTGCGCATGCTACCATTATTATTATTATGTTTGATGGAATCTGAAAAAAAAATGGTTGGTTGGTTGGTTGAATCATCTCAGAATTTCTGTGAGAAGACACTTCAGTAACAAAAAAAATGGTGAAATGGTATGGGTTTAACGCCCCTATCAACACTATTAGGTTATTTAAGGGGCGGGACCTCCTAGTTTAACGTCCGTCTCCGATAGGACCGAGCCAAGTGGGAAGTTCGTGTAAAGTGCCTTTCCCAAGGACACAACGTCGGACCGAACTGAGGCTCGAACCCCCGAACCGGCAATCTAATCAGTAACAAATGTTTCTTCTAAGATTTAGTTTTAACAAGAGTTTAACGGCACTTGCAACACAAGTAGATCATATACCTAGGATTAACGTGCATAGAAATGAAGGACCTTAACATCACAAGACGAGACAGGCAGAGAAATGAAGAAGTAAGAGCAGCTATCGCCACTGAGTCCTGCCTGCGTTACATAGAAAGACAGAGGATAAAATGGTTTGGCCACCTGTTACGCATGTCACCTGACCAGCCAGCCTTGAGAGCCTACAACACCAAGCACTCAGGCTATAAAGGAAGAGGAAGGCCACGCAAAAGCTGGATCGAGGGTGTCAAGGAAACCCTAAGAAAACATAACATCACAACTGAAAAAGCTGTGGAGCTGGCCTACCATAGAAAACTGCATCTCCCCTCGACGCTTAACGTCAACAGAGGATGAAAAAGTAAGTAAGTAAGAAAAGAAGGAGGAGAGATGAGGACGATATATGTTTGATAGGGAAAAAAAGAGCAAATCACAGCAGGGTGCTGGCTAATCACGCACTCGTTGAATCTCAGAATTTCAGTAAGATGAACTTAGTTTACATAGAAGATTTTTTATTGAGTAAAGAGAACGACGTCCGTACAATAACGGTCGTTAGGTGCAAGGTCCGAATCCCCAACGGCACGTTCTTAACTTGGATTATTTTGGAGGAAGGAGGGAAGGAACGCTTTCCTTACCCTTTTAGTTCTGTCCTATCGGAGATATACATAACATTCGTATTTTCTGCATCTTAAATAACATTACAGTGTTCATCGGGGCGTTGAAGCTATAGGGCGACAATAATAAATAATGAGAAGGGGGTAGAGATTTAACGACACATTTCTTTTGGCTGAGAGACAAGATTCTAACCACACTCAGAATGAAGGTCAGCATGAAGGTAAAATTTAAAAGCGTATCGATGACGGCACCGTGAAACTCGGCATAATCTGGAAATAAATCGGAAATTTCATAACACTTACTTGTTAGCCTAAACTGTTTTTGTTTTTGTTTTCAGTTTTAGAAAGAGTTTTACGGCACTTGCTCAACAAATGGGTTATACAAGTGCCAAAGATTAGTAGTGTTACTAGAGAGCAACATACAAACATGAAAAAGGGGGAGGAATTAAAAGAAGGAGCGATTATAAGGACGAAAGATAGATGTTTGATAGGAAAGAAGGAACAAACCACACTAGAGTACCCAACAACTACGCAAGCTCAGGCAAATTCTAAAAACACCCAACGTGAAGGTAGAATTTAAAACGTATTTATGACAGTACAGCCAAATTCGGCAAAACCTGACGACAAATCTGAACATTTCACGACAATATGCCAGCCTGAACCGACCATAAGGGTATTTGACAGGGAGAGAAAAGTGACCAGCCAGAACCAAAAAGCCACTGGACCTTGGACAGTGGACGGGGCCGGCCCTGTGAGCCCTTGACCACCTGGCCTTTTGTGCACTGAGCCCGTCATCCTTTCACGCTGCTCCCAGGGTTTGATCCGTTACGTGGGGCACCTGGCGCTGGCCGCTTGACATGCTGGAAACTGACTGACCACCGAATGACCACAAGCTTGTCAACTACGTACACGTCATCGGGGGAGGAGAGACTTGAGTGGTGGTGGACAGCTGTAGCGCGGGCCCAAAGCTGATGACGCCGGCTGGGATGTGGTCAGTTCTCAAGGACAGATGGTTTGTGGAAAATGTTTTACGTCGTCACTGACACACTGTAGATTATTTCGGACACAGTGGTTTTCAGTTTTGGTAAAAGTTTTACGGCACTTGTAACATATAAGGGTCATATATATTTGCCAAAGATTACAGGTAAAAGGAGAGATAAGGACCATCGATGTTTGTCAGGAATGAAGGAGAAAACCACTCTAGAGAACCTATCAATCACCTAAAATCAGGACGCGTTTAGGTTTTTATTAAGACCTTTTTTGTGTTGCAAGTGTCGTAAAACTCTTACATAAACTAATAAACAAATCTAAGACTGAATGGTGGTAGACAGCTGTACCGCGGGCCTAAAGCTGATGACACCGGCTAGGATATGGCCCGTCCTCGAGGACAGATGGTTAGTTGAAAATGTTTTACGTCATCATTGATACATTGTCGCTTATTTCGGAATCAGGTGGGGTTTTAAAAAAAGTTTTAGTAAGAGTTTACGGCACTTGCAGAAGATGAGAGGAAAAAGGAGAGATAAGGACGTAGATGTTTGTCAGGAACGAAGGAGAAAACCACGCCAGGGAACCCATCAACCACCTACAATCAGGATGCGCAGTGTTTTTTAAAGACCTAATTGTGTTGCAAGTGCCATAAAACTCTTATTATTTTTTTAAAATACTAAGACTAAGTAGTAGACAGCTGTAGCGCGGCCCCAAGCTGATGACGCCGGCTAGGATGTGGTCAGTCCTCAAGGACAGATGGTTTGTGGAAAGTGTTTTACGTCGTCATTGACACACAGTAGATTACTTCGGAATCCGTGGGCTTTTAGTTTTGGTAAGAGTTTTACGGCACTTGCAATACATATGGGCCATTTTTATCATATA
>NW_004797413.1:552926-554867 GCF_000002075.1 Aplysia californica
GATGATGACAACAATCCACTTTGTGTGGGGAATGCCAAAGGTACTCGCAAAGAAACAATGGAGCGAA
The DNA here is from genome assembly GCF_000002075.1 of Aplysia californica. Classification (NCBI taxonomy): domain Eukaryota; kingdom Metazoa; phylum Mollusca; class Gastropoda; order Aplysiida; family Aplysiidae; genus Aplysia; species Aplysia californica. The sequence goes on from NW_004797413.1 coordinate 552,994, forward strand.
ACAAAACACCCTTCAATCCATTCGCTCCCATCTTTAAGTTTTAGTAACTTTTACGGTACCTGCAACACAATACGGTCATATAAGTGCCGAAGATTAGACGTGTTACAAGAGAGTAACAAACACAAAAAAGAAGGAGGGCAGATAAAGACGATAAATGTTTGATAGGAAAGAATGAGCAAACCACACACCACAGCACCCGCCAACCACCCACATGGGTAGACCGGGGGGAGGCGCACATCCATATGAAAGCAATCCGTTTTGCGTCAGGAATACAAAAGGTTTAGTTTTAGTAAGAGTTTTACGGCACTTGCAACACAATACGGTCATATAAGAGCCGAAGATTAGAGATGCTACAAGAGAATAACGAACATAAAAAAGGACAGATCAGGATGTTTGTTAGGAAAGAAGGAGCAAACCACAATCCCAAAGGTATACGCGCAGAAACAATAGAGCAAAACTAAGACGTGGCGGTACGCCCTTCAACCATCCACACTCTCCAATCTCCACAACATGACAGCCACCAAGTTGGGCGTAAGACACATTTTTTCTTCTCATTCTGCGGCTACCCATTGATATCGTCGATGGCTTAAGCAGACTGCACGTTTCAGATTTGCCTCGGCGGCAGAAATAGAGGAGGTATATTGACCAAGTACAACTTCCCCCATTTCATATTTTGACTTCCTTGATATCGTCAGAAAGTTTGGAATCAAGGAAGGTGTAAGGGTGTGTTTTGATGTGTGGTAAGGATATTCTTTATGCTGGGAATTTTCTTTACATTTCCAATTTGACCCGGTGGCGGCCAAACTGCCCACTCTTGGACGATTTACAACCTCGAAGGGATCTTAAGCATGCACATGGAACACAGCATACCGCCTAGTCCAAATAAAGAGGCAAAAGGCAAGGAGAGCCCCACATTCGGCCATGCTTCGTTCTTGTTGCAAGGTGTGTCTCTGAAAGCGGAAAGTTGAGCATGTTGTAGATATGGTGGCCGAGATTTAGTTTTAGTAAGAGTTTTACGTCACATTTTTTTTGGGGGGGTGAGTGTTTTACGGCGCTCGCAACCGCATAATAAGGTCATATGAGCGCCCAGGGGTGGATGTCAACAGAGAAGTCCAAACGGAGAATCAAGCTTACTCTGCTCACCTCTCTAGCCTCAACAGCACAAAGCCTGCTTCGACTATCAAAGCAGCCCGAAAAAAGCAGTTCACAAGAGAATGATAAACATACAAAAGAAGTAGAGGAAAAATGACGATAGTAAGGATGAGGAAGGAAAAAGCAGCAGTTCCCCCTATGTTGTTCCGCCACAGTATGAGCATGACATTGATTAATCAGCCCATTCACAATTCTACTGTGCATAAGAACATGTGAAACCCCTCCCCTCCTTTGGGAATGGCCTAAAGACACTTCAGTCAGTAGCACTGCCCTGGGGGTGGGGAGGGGTGGGGGGGTTGGGCGACATTCGGACATGTTTCTTTCTTGTTCCAAAAGGTGTGTCTAAGGTCACTTTGAAAGCAGACAATTGAGAGAGTTGGAGATAATGTGGTGGCTGAGTGGATGAGTCGGAAGGACCAACAGCGTAGTAAAAAAAGACATAAAAGAAACTGATAAAGCAACGACGAGGCCAATAATGAAGACATATCAATATTGTTACGAGGCCAACAGACATGAGGCAACACGACGAGTGGAAACAGAAGAAATGGCTCTCGACAAAAACAAAAAAAACCAACATAAAACTCCGACACAATATGTCCGACGGGGAAAGTGCCGGCGCAGTAGGCACGGGGCAATAGCTCCGACAATAGGAGACGGCTCTGTCTCTATCCCAAAGACAAAGGACGGGCAAACAAAACTAGTAAAAAAAGGGAAAAAGGGGG
>NW_004797413.1:554967-555914 GCF_000002075.1 Aplysia californica
AATAAATAATAAACAAATAAACAAACAAGTAACGAAATATAGAAATAAATAAAATAAACAGATAAATAAATAAACGACACAATTTAGATAATTTATGAGACGGGCTTGGACCCTGCCTGCAAGGTTAAACCCGGGTTGAATGGGGTACAACATCTCAGAAGAAAGACCGAGATACTCACTCGATAAAAATTCTCTCCATTGTGGAATCGAACTCAGGCCCCCTGTGTGGGACGGATGGCCAGGCGCCTAACCGCTACATCAGAGACGCCGGTCGAAAGAAACTGTCCTCACCAGTCTTGTTACTCATGCATAGGACTTTGGCTGCCTCCTTCTTAGGAATCGGCAGCAATATGTTGTCCACTTGGTTTATGATTATTTATTTCTGGCTTTCCGTCTTCCTCCATCATCTCCCCCCCCCCCCCCCACCTGTATGTACGGCTTCTTCTTCTTCTTCTTCTTCTTCTCCTCCTTCTTTTTCCTTCTTTCTCCAATATCACCACTGTCGTCAACAACACCATTGCCCCAATCAGTGTCTCCTCGTCCCCCACAATATTAATAAGTCAAAACCCCAACTTCATTTTCTGGCATTAGCCACACATAAGAAGTGTGCACGGCCCAGCAAATCCTACACCGTGCCCCTTGGCTCTTGCACGGTGCAGCACCCGCGTCATTAGAGTTAGAGCCCTTAGAACTTTCACACAAAATCTGATGACGTGAGCCAATGATGTGCACACATCCCGCAGGATGAAGCGAAAGGGGGTAGGATTAAAAAAACAGCTAAAAAGTACGTCTAGTTTAGAGACTGCATCGAGGAAGACAGAATGCATTTTTAGCGATTTTTTATATTTTTAAAATTATTTCTACTTTAAGGAGGCAAGGGACAGATAAATAAAACACGGAGAGAGAGGGAGAGAGAGAGAGAGAGAGAGAGAGAGAGAGAGAGAGAG
>NW_004797413.1:556444-557644 GCF_000002075.1 Aplysia californica
TAACAAACACAAAAAAGAAGGAGAGATCAGGACGATGGATGTTTGATAGGAAAGAAGGAGCAAACTACACAAGAGCACCCACCAACCACCCACCCCTATATCCCCACAGCCCGAAAGTCCAAAGTCCTAAACGATTGAAATTGCCATTGGGACATTAAAGCAATAATTATTTCTGGTGTTGGTTTTGTTTTTGTTGTTGTTGCTGTGGGTTTTTAATATATTGTTTAATACATAGTTTACAGCAAAAGTAAGGTGAAAAAAAGTGGGAACAGACCACACCAGAGGAGCCACCAACCACCGTTTGAACGGTTGTGACGGAACCACAAAGCGAACGATGACAGAATCAAGGACTGCACCCTGTTTTACGCGCCCTTTTCGACACGTATCATTTTTAGATCATTTCGGAGGCCGGCTTAGCTAGATCAAACTTGTCTGCCAGAGCTCCTGTGTACGACGACAAAGCGCCTAACCTCCTACATTACAGACGCTGGTGGAAGGTTGGTAAGTGAGACGACAAAATACGGAGGCAGAAAAAGGGCACCCGTACATAGTGTCGATCTACGACACTGACATGCAAGCACTGCGATAGAATCTGCGCTTCAAACATAGGAAGAAGCCGCATGAAGAAAACCTTGAGACCATCTTAAGCTAAATTGACCGTCTGCATAGATGAAAAGAGCCATAATATACATAGTGAGGTAGGGAGACAGGTATATTGTTGTATTCAGGCAATTCAATAAAAGACAGAGTGCCCCCCCCCCCCTTCCGAACCACTTAACGTTCGAACTTGAAATAATTGACAGTGGTTCAGAATCATTTAAAGGGTGCACAGTTATATTAAGGAGTCTGAAGTCACTGTAGTTTAATTCTACGTTTTTCATTAGTTTCGTTTAGATCTAATCTGGGGAAAGTCCGTCTTCTAAGACGCCATTGTAAACAAGTGATGCTTCCGTTCACCTGCAGTGCGCACTGAACTCACAATTACTTGACGATCGATTCTTTTGAGTCCGTTCATTGAACGGAACACCCAGCCAGTTTGAAATAAAAGGATGCCCGCACGTCGTGAAGTAGAGAGACAGGTAGGTACAAGTAATCGGCCAATTCCTTACCCTTCGACCCTCCCTTTTCCCCCCAACTGACCACAGAGAGCGCGACCACGTCTCTCTCTCTCTCTCTCTCTCTCTCTCTCTCTCTCTCTTT
>NW_004797413.1:557845-559268 GCF_000002075.1 Aplysia californica
CTCTCTCTCTCTCTCTCTCTCTCTCTCTCTCTCTCTCTCTCTCTCTCTCTCTCAACACACCGTGAGACAGGTTGAGAAAGGCTGAAAATCTAAATAACATGTACATATAATTCAGACACGCACGCATACCACTCCAAAATTGACCAAAAACCCATGATAATCCAAATCTACAAGTACCATCTGAAAGAACTATTATAACACTGTCGTATCAGTTATGCCACGATTACGATGACAAAATGCCTGACAAAAGTTCTCTCGTCATAACCTACGTATATGCACGTAAGAACCTTTTTTTTAGTAGAGGTTTTGCGGCGCTCGCAACTGCATAAGGTCATAATATGAGCGCAAAAGGGAGGATGTCAACAAAAAAGTTGTCCTTACAGAGAATCAGGCTTACTCTGCTCATCTCTCTAGCTTCAACAGCACAAAGTCTGCTTCGACTATCAAGGCATCCCGGAAATAGCGGGTCACAAGTGTGTGACAAACATACAAAAGAAGTAGAGGAAAATGACGACAGGAAGGATTAGGAAAGAAAAAGCAGCAGTTCCTTGTTGCAGTTCAGGCACAGTTATGAGCATGAAATTGATGAATCAGCACATTTACAATTTACAATTCTACTGTGCATACGAATATAAATAATTAATGTCCCCCCTTTGGGACAGGCCTAAAGACACTTCAGTCAGTAGCACCGCCCTGGGGGGTACATAAGAACCAGTGTCGCTTGTATTGGACATATGAAAACTACGCGAGAAAAATGAATGGGAATAGCAATAGCATAGTGGGTGGTTGGGGGTGGTCTGGTGTGGTTTGCTCCTTCTTTCCCATCATGTAAACATCTATCGTCCCGACCGCTCCTCCTTTTCTGTGTTTGTTACTCTCTTGTAACACCTCTAATCTTCGGCACTTATATGACCTTACTGTGTTGCAAGTGCCGTAAAACTGTAACTAAAACTAAAGTAATAGCATGGAGAGGCCTCGCCACAATAAATGTTTCTTCTTGGGATTACTCACACAAAGCGACCAAAGGCACTAAGCCAGCCTTAACACGGCAGTAGGAAATAGGTATCGTAGAAATAAGGAAAGAGTTTAGCGCGCTGGCGTGGACATGAGCAATAAAGGCTGTATGTATTAAGTATAAGCAGCAAGCTAGACCTGGGGGTGAGAAGCTCGCGCCACAAAAACAAAAGGATTCCGCTCCTGGGTCTCTGAGACAGAATGTAAGGCAAGAGGGAGTGGGAGGGGGGGTGGATGATGGTGGTGGTGGTGGTGGCGGAGGTGGTATAGAGCTTTGTGAAGGATTTCATGGGTCTCTGAGACAGAGTGTGTGGCAGGAGAGGGTGGTTGGGGGGGATGATGGTGGGTGGGTGGGTGTGTGGTGGTGGAGGTGGCGGCGGTAGTACAGAGCTTTGTGAAGGATTAGGGA
>NW_004797413.1:559368-563858 GCF_000002075.1 Aplysia californica
ATAGGGTCATAAAAGCGCCGAAGATTCGAGGTGTTACAAGAGAGTAACAAACACACAAAAGAAGGAGGAGAGATCCGGACGATAGATGTTTGATAGGAAAAAAGAAGCGAACCACACCAGAGCACCCGCCAACAACCCGCGAAAAGATCTCAACATATGAAAACCATCTTGTGTATGAGAGAGTGGACACCGTGCGCTGCTCTGTGTGTGTACGTCCGTGTGTGTTTTCTTGTGAGCTCGTCAGTCTGTGGGGTTTTCCTGAGTGTTTGGAACTGGGTTTTTCCCTTTTGCCGGGTGTGTAAGGCTTAGGCTGAACGGTACTTTCAAAAGTTCAATAATTTTCTGCGTCGATTTTACGACAACTCGGTAGGGTCATTAGGTTAAATTTTAACGGGATTTTAGTTTTAGTCTATTTTTTTAATAAAGAGAAGCATATCGACACAATAATGGCCATTTAGTGCTGGGGCATAGTAAAACAGACAGACAGAAACAACAGAGAGGAAATAAAGAAGTACGACTAGTACGACCTACCAGTGGCGCCCTCCAACCACCCACTTTAGTTTTAGTAAGAGTTATCAGTACTTGCAAACATGAGTAGGTCATACAATAAGTGCCAAAGATTAGAGGTCTTACCAGAGAGCAATACAATACATAAAGGAAAGAAGGAAGAGAGATACGGAAGATAGGTGCTTGATCGGAAAGAAGGCGCAAACCACACAAGAGCGCACGCCAAGTACTCACGAAATTTTAAAATATTGGGGGTTGTTTTTTTCGTTCCCCTTTTGGGAGGGATATAAAAGTGTGTGTGTGTGGGGGGAGGGGGGGGAGAGATCGCTGCTGCCCATTCGCGTGTACATCTAGTGCGGCTATGGCGTGCTGCCACGCAATAAGGAGGCCCAACGAGACAGGTCGAAAACAGAACCCCAACTGGCAGCAAGAACACAATATGCAGCCTGTGGAAACACGCACATACACGCAGAAAAACGGGCCAAATTAGCACTGCCCAAGTCCACTGCTTATATTGATCTCAGGGGTGCCGTTCTTAAACGTAAAAACCTGCGTGCAGCTTTCAGCAAGCCCTGCATTACGGAGGGTTGGGGTTTTTTTTCAAATTCCTTTTAGGAAAAGTTCAGAGAACGGGGAACACCCTCTTCCCTTACCACACCGCCCCCTCATCTTTTCACCCTGAAGTTTTTAGTTGCTTTTTAGTCGTTGTTGTTTTTTTGTATCTTTCTATGTGGGTGTTTTTATGCCCCATCCGTCACAATTTAGATCAATTAGGAGGCGGGCTTCACCCCTGCAGGCAGGCCCAACGCGGGCTGAGAGGGTTGGAGTTCGAGTATAGAGATGACTATCGGCACAATGATAATCATTTAGTGCAATGAAAAAGTAAGACAGAGAGAAGACAGAAATAACACAGGGAAAGTAAAGAAGTAGGAACTATCAGTGTCACCCTCCAACCATCCGCTGACTGAGAGGGATACAACGCCGCGTCAGAAAGACCGAAATGCTCGATAACAATCAACACACAAGAAAGAAAAAGACACAAGCCAGATACAGACAGAAACAATGTTATCAAATAAAAAAGATAATCTCTCTCTCTCTCTCTCTCTCTCTCTCTCTCTCTCTCTCTCTCTCTCTCTCCTCTCTCTCTCTTTCTCCACTCTCTTCTCTCTCTCTCTATCTATCTGATCTATCTTTCTATCTATGAGGGTAGGGGGCAACAGAACTCATGATGCCGGAGAGTCAATATAACTACCATCTCTCTTACTTTAGATTATTTTTAGTCGTTTTACGGCTTTAGCAACTCAGTAAGGTCATATAATAGTGTTGAAGAGCGGCCCTAAGTATGTATAATCATCATCATCACCCCGTGCCAGATCTGCGGCAGATATCAGCGACCAACGTTCTCCATTCATTCCTTTGCTCGGATGCTCTTAAAAAAGCTACTTTTCCCTGATCTTTCCCCGTTACCCATATTTTGTCTAGGTTCCCTAAGTAGTTTGCTCTGGGTCTACCTCTGCCTCGTTTGCCTTCAGTTTTACCAATGACAGCTAGACGTTCAAGACCGTTATGTCTATTCAGTTGTCCCAAAAACTGCATTTGTAGTTTCTGCGATTGTTTTTAACATTGAGCGTCCCACGTGGGCTTCATCAAGCAATAACTCATTTGATTTATTTTCCTTCCACGATACTCTTAGCAGTCTCCCAAGAAACCACATTTCTGTTGTTTCTATTTTATTTTCACTGTCTTTAGTGATTGTCCAGCATTCACAGCTATATCGAACGGTTGACCATACATCGCATTTCAGAACCTCATTTTGGTAGTCATTGAGATGTTTCTATTTTTCAGGATTGGGCTCACTTTATTGATATTGAAACTAGCCTTAGTCATTGCAATTCTCAGTTTTATTTCTGTGGAACATTTGTTATCAGATGATATTATATATCCTAGATATTTAAACTGTTGGACTTTTTTGTAAGTATCATTCTCAACAATTATGATGGTTTGACCAGCAGGTTTTACAGTATGGCCAAGACTCCGGCGTGCACGCCCAAGCATGTCCTGTGGCGACTATTGAGGACGACAGGAAGAGCGAGAGAGGAGGAGGAGGGGGGGGTGGTGGTTGAGGAGGGGTGTGTGAGGAGGGGGGTGTGAGGAGGGGTGGAGGAGGGGGGGCGTCTGTTGCAGGATCTGCTCCACTGACTTGTCCCTCACACAGAACAGGGAAAAGAACAGAGTTTGCTTCCACGTTGTTTTTGTTCCCTTTTAGTTCTATTGTAGGTATTTTGCGCCACCTTTGACACAATGTTTAAGTAAGAAAGTAAATGTATTCAGTGTTTCAAGCCACTGGCCCACATCAGATCATACAAAACACTCATTTGTTAAATAAAGTTTTCATAATGAAAGATTACAGGTTGAGCACATATCTGTTCTCATGGGTCAAACATTGCATATTTCCGTCTCTGGGCCGAGTCAGGCTGGGAGGAATTAATTAACAATGTCCTTTGAAGGTCAAAATATGGACAGTGGAAAATAAAGCGAAATTCATCTTCTGTTTCAAGAGAGTCACAAAATGGTGAATTGATTAATTTCCACAGATAGAGATTGCTCTTTAATGGAAGGCTGCTTCGCACTAGTCCGCCGGGGCCAACCCTCGCTGAGAGGGATACAACGTCCGAGTAGAAAGATGGAAATATTCGATAATATAGTGTAAAGCGCATAGAACTTGCTTTCGAGTCGGGACATGCGCTATACAAATGCAATTTTTATTATTATAAACATTTTCCTCACACAGAAATCGAACTGCATTCTTCTGCCTGCGACAGCAAAGTGACTAACCACTGCACATCAGAGGCCATTGCTGCACACCAGAGTCCTTTTCCTGAAGACGCGTTCAAAGTTTTGGAGATACGGTCAAACTTACTTTAACGGCCATCTGTCCAAGACAACCGCATGTACAAACGGCCACTAAACTTACTTCCCTCCTTGCTTATTTTTTAATATAATTTTCTATAAAGACATTGTCAGAGACGTCCACCTGTCTAAAATAACCACTTTTCTCCTCAACAACTATAGGTGGTCGTCTTGGGCAATTTTGACCCTGTGCTAGTCGATAAAATCCAACCCACACAAAAATAAAATGAAACCCTTCAGCCTGCAACGGCACGGTTTCTGAAGACGTATCGACCATCATCAATGATTTCTGAAAATGTATGGTCGCTTTTAAGGACAAGCAGGCTAACCCAGATTTCGGGGGGTTTCCAGAAATCTTGCCCTACACCAAAAGTGGGCATTGCCCTACCTATAGGAGAAGTTTGGTTACATTGGTGTGAACATTTGTTTGGTTATAGAGAAAACTCCCCTTGTCTTTAAAAGGAACTGAACAATGGCGAAAAACTTTACTTTCGATTTTCTCAAAACAGCATTTTTCGGGATAGCCCCCTGTGCTTAAAAGCGACAGTAATGTAGTCGATACAAATGTTCCTCACTCAAGAATCAGTCAGGTCCTGTGCGAGCGACGCAAAGCGCCAAATCGTTGCACGCTGGACGTCAGTTTTTTTTAAAGACACGTTAAAAGTTTTGGAAAGACAATTATGTACTCTAGATAGTATTCCTTTCAATATTCCTCCTTAGTCTGGGGTCTCTCCGCCCACTGAAAACAACCAATAGGCAGGGGAAGGAGGGGGGGTGGCGCAAGGGGGGGAGGGGAAAAGAGAGAGAGAGAGAGAGAGAGAGAGAGAGAGAGAGAGAGAGAGAGAGAGAGAAGCAGGGAGAATGAAAAGAAAAGACACATCACATCGAGGTGAAGACTCCAGTGACAAGTGTTTAGTCAGCGGAGAAATATTTGGCCAGTGCCGAGGATGGCGTGGCCGGAGAGTCCCCGGCGGTCACACAGAGCTGACCACTGTCCGGAGAGAAATATTTTCCTGCCGGGGACGGGGCCGGAGACAGTGGTCGGGCTCTCCGAGACGCTCGCTGAGGTAACA
>NW_004797413.1:565297-566374 GCF_000002075.1 Aplysia californica
TATATATATACACCTGCGTGTGGGTGGAAGGATATGTACACGACAAAAGTGATGACGTCATTGTGGCCCATTCATTCTCTAGGGATGTGCCAAACATACGAGGCCGCCATTCAAGGGACGCCCGGAGAGATCATGTGACTTCATCAATCTACATCCGGACAGGAGGCCGCCATTCGTTTCCGGTTATACAAACTACAACCTGATTGCCTCCCAGGTCAGGAAGTGAAATATCCCTGGATCAACGACTATTCGTCATTTCAGACTGACCGGTAACGTGTGGGCTTTTTTTATTGGGGGGGGGGAGGGGGAACTTTTTGAGCGTTTTGGCAAAGGTTTTTACGGCATTTGCAGCTCAATAATGTCATTCACGTGCCGAAAATTAGGTGCTTCAAAAAGACTATCAAACACAAAGAAAAAGAAGGAAGAGAGGTAAGGACGGTAGACGTTTTATAAGGAAAAAGAAGAAAATTACACCAGAGCACCCTCCAACTGCCCATTGTTTTTTAAGTCATTGTTTTTGTTCCAACAAACATATGGTTTAACTAACCTAAGAAGTGTGAGAAAGTATAAGAGTTAAACGCCCCCTATCAACACGTTTAAGTAAATTTAATGTCTATTTCTAAAATGGCCACGCCAAAAGGGTTCAGAGACTTGAAAACTCCACGAAACGACCCGAGTGAAAGAACACCCCTATTTGGGATCGAACCAGAGCCATTCGCAATGTAGTTCAGCATTATACCATCACCCTAACAGAGAGCATTTAACTAACACAAAGTAAGGTATCAAAAAAGCTCTAGTTACTCCGAAACACATTCTGTGATCAGATTGGGTGTACCAGACATATCTGCTCAACTGTCCCTTTGTCTATCAGGGAGTGGTACGGGGCGGGCGGGGTGGGTGGGGCGGGGGTGAAGAGAGTCGCGTGGAACAAAACTGGGTAATTAATGAATTTCCACTCCTAAAAGAAAGAAATGGGATTACGGATGTGTACTTACGGGTATGTACTTCTGCCGGGTAAATAATACTCACATACCGGAGAAGGTGTCTGTGTGTCTGTGTGTGTTTGTGTGTGTGTGT
>NW_004797413.1:566474-567631 GCF_000002075.1 Aplysia californica
TCTACTTCTATCGCAACCTCCTCCCCCAAACCAATTCACATTCTCCAGCCTCGTCAAAAGCGGTCATGCCCAACAGGCAACTCCTTCATTTCTGCTTGATCGGTTCCGATCTGCGTCTTGCCTCCCTCCTGTCACCGAGTGCTGGGAGTGACGTAACACACTCACCCCTGATGGCCACTTGGCCAGTCGTACCTCTGTATTGTCGTTGTAGGTTGTAGGCCTACGGCAGTTTCTTGAACACTTACATCGACACAAAAGCATTGAACATCTAGCTCCCACTGGTAAAATTGTAGGCAAACGAGGCACGGGGTAGACCCAGACCAACTTACTTTGGAAAGCCTCAACAGAAAGGGTGACGGGGAAAGACCAGGATCTCCTAAAAAGCCTTTATCGTCCTTCTCTTTTCTCCTTACTACTGACTTCAGCTTTTTTTTTTTTTTTGTAAGTGTTTTACGGCGCTTGCAATAACTGCATACGGTCATATGAGCGCGCGGGACTCACCAAACATTTTCATTTGGCAGGAAATTTTGAATTTTGCCCGGGTGGTGGCCGAAACCTACTCTTATCGATTTTGGACCATCAAGGGATGTTTAACATGCGCAATTTGCACATGGTACCTCCGATATTTTTCACCCTTGTCCGAGAAGGCTAGGTGTAGATCTTTCCTAACAGAAGATCAGGGGTGTGGCTGAAAGACAGCAGTAAGAAGGAGCCAAGGAGTAGCAGTAGAAAGGCTGCAGAAAGAGTCAGGAGCCCACAGGCGGGGGCAAAGAGGGTGAGGGTGAAGGTGAGGGTGAGGGTGAGGGTGTGGGGGCAAAAAGTGTCTTCAGCTTAGGTTTAAGTGAGAGTTGAATGTTACGGCCCTTGCAAAACGAACATGTCACATAATCGCCGAGATTGGACGTGTCACTATAGAGTAGCATGCAAAGAAAAGAGGAGAAACGAAGACGATAGATGTCTGATAGTAGGGAAGGTGCAAACCACACCAGAGCGTCAGCTACCTAAACATAAAACACGAACACACACACACACACACACACACACACACACACGCACACACACACGCACACACACACACACACACACACACACACACGCCCAGTACGTTTATTGACTCGCTCACCTTCAATGGCCATCATAACCTGCAACTCCATGTT
>NW_004797413.1:568536-575244 GCF_000002075.1 Aplysia californica
ACACACACACACACACACACACACACACACACACACTTTCACACACACACACACCTCATATTTTCCCCTTCAAGTGTAGACATTTAAACGGCCGCGATTACATTACAGATCAGCGTGTACCCCGTGACCTATATCAACATCAACTCGTCCGAAGTGTGACAGGCCAGCCCCTATGTCTGTTGACTATAGATCAATACACACGTACCTTTGTATTGTGTGGGCCGACACTCCCCCGATGTAACAAACACCAATCAGGTGAGTCCACGGTGATCAGTTCACCACAAAGGAATTTGTTCCGGTGAAAATAATATATTGATATTCATCTGCTGTTGCGGTCATGATACTGTAATTGATACTCATAAGTAGTTGCAATGATGAGACATTCACAAGTTGTTGCGATGATGATACTACTGATACTCATAAGTTTGTTCCGATCATGATACGATTGATACTCACAAGTAGTTGCGATCATGGCACTATTAATACTCATCAGTTGTTGCATTGATGAAACTATTGATACTCACAATTTACGCATACGTTGTTACGATGATGATACTAATGATACTCATAAGTTGTTGCGTTGATGATACAAGTGATACTCATAAGTTGTCGCGGTAATGATGATACTATTGATACATACAAGTTATTGCTGTGATGGTGATACTATTGATACCCACAAGTAATTGCGATCATGGTATTATTGATTCTCATAATTTGTGGCGGTCATGATGCTATTGATAAACATAGTTGTAGCGATGATCATAATACTACTGATACTCACAAGTTGTTACGATCAAGAAACTATTGATGTACTCATAAGTTTCCGCAGTAATGATGATATTGATACTCACAAGTAGTTGCAATTATGATACTACTGATACACGCAAGTTGTTACGATAAAAAAAACTATTGATACTCATAGGCAATAGTTATGCTTTAGCCCCTAGTGGAATTTGGCGTGTTTGTTTATTTGTTTGCTAGTTTATTTGCTTGTTTGTTTGTTCCTTTATTAAAGTAAAGAGAAACCAATCTGCGCGAGTGGGTACACACGTGAGCGTGTGCGTGAAATGGGAGTGGGGCACGGAGAGTGAGAGAGAGAGAGAGAGAGAGAGAGAGAGAGAGAGAGAGAGAGAGAGAGAGAGAGAGAGGGAGAGAGAGGGAGAGTGGGTGGGTGAGTGGTAGGTACATTGAGAGATAGATAGACAGGGAGACAAGAGACACAGTAGAGAGACAGAGAAAGAATGAGACGGAAAGAGAAAGAACTGTAACAGAAAGGTTGGCAACGAAGAGCGCTTCGACATGGGGAAGGGGAGACAACCGAACATATTCTTCATGTGCGAGTATCGCAGGCGGTATGAGTCATGATGTCCGTAATAATAATAATTATTATTATTATTATTATAGTAATAATAACAATAAAAATAATAATAATAATAATAATAATAATAATCTATCGGTACTCAAATAATTTGAGACGGTTATATTAGGAATAAAAACAATATAAAAAACAAACACAACAGCAAGACAAAAAAACAACAACAACCAATCACAGAAACAGCAAAAGCCGGGTGATGCACAATATGCACTACTACTGCTACTACTGTTACTACCGCTACTACTTCTAATGTATTATTATTATCGTTATTATTATTATTATTATTATTATTATTATTATTATTATTATTATTTCTTATTACTTCTTATTATTTCTTATTATCACTATTAATAGTAGTATCGTTGTTTTTAAAAAAATAATGTTATTACTATCGTTACTATTTTATTAACTTTTCCATCAATCATTGTTATTGTCATCCTGCTAATAATAATAATTAGTATAAGCATATTATAATATTGTTTCTGTTCTTGTTATTATTTATCAGTATTGTTGTTACTGCTATTAGTCTTATTTTTATCATCATCATCATCATCATCATCATCATCATCATCATCATCATCATTATTATTATTAATATTAATATTAATTATTATTATTAACACTATCGTTGTTATCATTATTATTGGGTTTTTTATCAACACTATAATCAATATTATTATTATCATTATTATATTTTATTATATGTATTACATTTTTTTTATTATTATTATTATCATTATTATTATTATATTATTATAATTATTATTATTATCATCATCATTATTATAATTATTTTATTATCATCATCATTATTAAAATTATCACAAGAACTGAAGGCGAATTTAAAGAAGACAGAAATCCCATAATTCCTCAGAGTCATATCCAAGAAAATGGTGCCCCCTCACTAGTATTTAATATTTTTATAAATTAATTGGAGCAAAGTAGTTAGCAGAATTAGCCTCTATCACAAAGTTTTCACCAGATCTGTGATAGTACAACATTTACACACAGAAAGTAACCGAAGCAGTTTCGTATAACTATAACATTCTGTCCACTTCTCAGCTACATCGTCCCAGCCGTACTCTTTTGCATCTTTGAACTGTTCAACAATAAGCGCTCGGAGTTGGCTCTTGTGGCCTTTTCGTTTTGTTACGAGCTTTACGGCATTTGCAACACAATCAGGTCGTATACGCATCGAAGAGAAGAGATGTTATTAGAGGGTAATACACAAAGAAAAAAAGGAGGAGAGATAAGGATGGTAGGTGTTTGATAGGAAAAAAGGAGCAAACCACACCAGAGCACCCGCCGACTCTAATGACTGGCTGAACTGTGGGGTACATAAAACCCATAGACTTGTTGTAATGTCAAAGACTGGACATCCCTCAAGTAATTCTAGTTCTTTACAGAGCGCACCGATTGGCTCTATTTGGAATTTTGAAAAAAAAAAGCAGGGTACGGCAGGAAAGTTGCGATCGCATTCGACAATAACGAAAGTTGTGTTTTGTCCTATGTTTGTGCGTCTGTAGTGCGCACCAGCACAGCGAAGTTTTTAACAGAAAGCAAAGAGTGTCAGCCATGACAGTGCGCAGGCTCAAGACTATAATAGTACATTGTATAATCATATACTATAATATTATTATATAATAGTAATATAATATTATTTAACTATTATATATGATATTATTAAATTATAATATTATTATGGTATAATCATTAAAACCCAAGTCTATGATAAAACCATACGAGAGCGCGTCTATGCCACAGGGGACGACCACTTCTGTGCGTTCTTTCATTACACTCAATGACTCATTGTTCACTATCTACTGGGAATACCCGATACTCTGCGACGCGTTCACCCTTAGATCTTCTCGTCGACTTTACAAAAGATGAGAACATCGTGGACTCAATGGGATACCGTCAAAGAGAGAGAAAGACACAGCTATGAATGGGTATTTGAGACAGCAGTTTCTCGGTCTTTGATTTCATTCCTCTTGAAACCTGACGAGAAAAGGCGGTGTGGTATCAGAAAACATCCCCTGTGCGAAGGGACATGTTCGGTTTTTCTCGGTGGTTATTTGAGGTTTGTTTTATTTGTAAGAGTAAAGAGATGTACATCGACACAATACTGTTCATTTAGTGCTAAGGAAAAGACAGACAGACAGACAGACAGACAGACAGACAGACAGACAGACAGACAGACAGATAGAAAATACAGAGGAAAAGTACAGAAGTAGGACCTACCATCAGTGGCGCCCTCCAACCACCCGCGCGATCATTATTGATACGAATTGATACGCGTGATGAAAACGACCAATCAGAGTTCGATTGCGCGCGAAATGAAATAGGTCCTAGTGGACATCCGGACCGGGTCAAATTTGATGAATCAAAGCAGACGCCAGTTTGAGATAGTGCGCACTGGCGCCTCTATTAATCGACCCGCCCTCAATTAATGTACAGTCGCAACTGTCCAAGAAGATCGCCCATTGTCGAGGACAAAAGTGGTTGTCTTAGACAGACATGTGGACATCTTGGGTAACGTCATTGCAATATTAACAAAACATAAAGTGGGAGTGGGTGGGGGAGTCCCCAGTGCTTCCTAGTCGTATATCCATTAATTTTGATAACAGTGAAAACAGTTCATAGCATCAAAGAGTGAGCTTTAGAAGAAGTCACATTTTCAATGTTAAAAAAAAAATGGAGCGATACGACAAGAAAGCACTGAGGTCGCGAGTTGGACGTGGCCGTTAGAACGGGTACTTGTCTTGGACAGATGGCGTTAGATTCAGAGCTCGTTCGATTGTACATTGTAAAAATATTTCATGGACCAATAAATGTATGAAGTATGTCCCTTCCATCACCGTGGGAAGTCCACGTACACACATGTACATGTACCAATGTGACCCCGGGGCCGCACACTCCCGGCCAGAAAGGCCAGTCTGAGACAGCCGCTAGGAGGCGCGCCCAGGACTGTCTGACTCCCCCTGTGTCCTATGTCCGTGGCGCCAGGCTCTGGTCAGTCCCTTCTGTCCTGTCTGTTCTCTGTACGCGCCCCCAGACACTGTCAGACGAGATCTTACGTCAAGATAACAGATGATTACTCTGTTCTCTTTCTTTATTTCTCTCCGTCTCTCTCTCCCTCCCTCCCCGCCTCTCTCTCTCTCTCTCTCTCTCTCTCTCTCTCTCTCTCTCTCTCTCTCTCTCTCTCTCTCTCTCTCTCTCTCTATCTATCTATCTATCTATCGATCGATCTATCTCTCCTCCCACCTCTCTGTCTAAAGGTGTTGGTGGGGGATCTCTCTCTCTCTCTCTCTCTCTCTCTCTCTCTCTATCTCTCTCTCAATCTCTCTCTCTCAATCTCTCTCTCACTCTTCCTCCCTTCCCTCCGCCCCCCCCAAAAAAAAGCACGCCGTGTGTGAGACAGGCAGGTTGAGAACGGCTGAAGATGTATATCAAGAGCCGCCCTATTGTCCAGCCTATTCATCGCTCTGCGGCATTAAAAGGGCTAAATCCCAAAGGTAGGGCCTTGGGGTCCCCAGATTTTGACAGCTGCGCAACCACACGAGAGCTCGAGCGGGGGTTTGGGCTGTTGACGAAATAATTTGGCGGAAAAAAGCTACGTGGTAAGGTCAGTCCTTGGGAGACAGGAGGGGCGGGGCGCCTTAAGGAATGGTGAGGCCGCTAATAGTAATACAGCTTGTCACGGGGACACGGAGTTCTAACCTGATGATTCACCGAGGCTTAGTCGTTAGGGTAGCTCCACGGAAGATATATAAGCATTGGGCGGTTAGCGGGTGCTCCTTCTTTCCATTAAAAAAATATCTCTCTTCCTTTTTTCTCCTCCTCCTTTTATAATAGATATCATTTATATTTTTGTTTCGTTTTTGTTTGTTTGTTTGTTTTGTTATGTTTTGTTTCTGTAAGTTACGCTCTAGTAAAACCTCTATTCTTCGGCATTTTCATGACTCAGTTGTGGTTCAAGTGCCGCAAAACTGTTACGAAGACTAAGGAATGCAGGCCGCTATCACTTGTCCCGGGTACCGAGTCCTAACCTGGTGATTCACCGAGGCTTAGTCGTTAGGGTGGCTCCAGGGAAGAACTAAGTATTGGGTGGTTGGCGGGTGCTTTGATGTGGAGCTCCTTATTTCCTATCAAATATCTATCGTACTTATCTCTCCTAGTGGCAGATCCAAAGTGACCTGGAGACGCACAGTAGAGTCTGAAATGAAGTCCTGGAATCATACGTGGGGAACGCTGACCAAGATGGCCCAAAACAGACAGAGCTGGAGATCCTTTGTTGCTGCCCTAAACGCCAGATGGCGTAATGGGTAGTAAGTAAGTAAGTAAGTATCTCTCCTCCTCCACCTTTTGTGATTGGGATTTCCCCCGGTTTCATTTATGTTTGTCTGTTAGTTTGTTTATTTGCTTTCGTTGTGTTTGTTATTCTCTAGTAACACCCCCTAATCTTTGACACTTATATAAAGACCTCATTCTGTTGCAAGTGCCGAAAAACTGTTACGAAAACTAAGGAAAGGAGACTACTATCACTTGCCCTGGTACCGAGTTCTAGCCTGATGATTCACCGGGCCTAGTCACGGTAGCTCCGGGGAGAAGTAGGTAGCGGATGTTTTTCGGGTGCTCTTGTGATTGCTCCTTCCTTCCTACCACACTTCTATCGTCCTTGTTACTCTCTTATCTTCGGACTTATATGACCCATTCGTGTTGTAAATGCCGTAAAACTCTCCATTCAAAATTCTAGCTTGTTTTCTGGTAGCGAGTTCCAGGCTAATGATTCATCGCGCCTTGTTAGGGTAGCACCGGGAGAGATGTAGATAGTCAAATAGTGGGTGGTCAGCGGGTGTTGTGGTGTGATTTGCTCCTTCTTTCTCCTAACAAACTTCTATCGTCCCTGGTACTCTCGTATCTTCGGCATTTATATGACATTCGTGTTGTAAAACTCTCCACACGCGCTTACATGACCATATGCAGTTGCGAGCGCCGTAAAACTCTTACTAAACTGACTTTAAAAAAAACAACCTCTCCATTAAAAATCATAGCTTGTTGTCCAGAAGCGAGCTTTAACCTGACCTCTACAAATAGTGTAGCAAATGCCGTAAAACTCTACACTCGAAATTCTACCTTGTTGTTCTGGTAGCGAGTTCTAACCTGATGATTCACCGCGCCAGGTTAGGGTAGCACCGGCAGAGATGTAGGTCGTGGGGGATCAGATCAGACCTGGGCGGAGCTGGTGGTGGCAGCGGGGAGATGTCGCCGGTGTGTGGAGGGTGGAGAGGGGGATTTCCCAGGTAAGCAGATTACACTTGCGTAATGGTTGG